>NC_028640.1:33496747-33502933 GCF_001406875.1 Solanum pennellii
CCTTGAACTTCCGGCATGGACTAGCTTTTTAGTTATTTTTGTTCTTAGACATTCTTAGTTTAGTAATTTGAGATAGATGTTCTTGTGATGATGACTTCCTGATTTTGGGGAATTAATAGATGTTGATTGTTTTATTTAATGAGTTTAAGTCTTCCGCATTATTTTCTGTTGATATATGTTAAAATGATAAGGGTTAGATTGGTTGGTTCGCTCACATAGGAGGGAGATTGTCGGTGCCAGTCGCGGCCCCGGTTTTGGGTCGTGACAAAAAATGAAAATATAAAACTAATAAAACAAGAGATAGAAATTAGGTCAATTCATATCAAAGTTAAAAAAGCGATCGTGGTAGAACCACGGGACTTGAAGGGTACCTAACACCTTCCCCTAGGTCAACCTAATTCCTTATCCGTATTTCTTGTTCCCAAACCAATATGAAATAGAGTAAAAAAAAATTTTGATTAGGGATTTAAATAAGGTGACTTGGAACTCCAAAACTCAATTTCAAGGGGCGACTCTGAATATTAATTATTATCTCTTTTCAAAATGTCACCTTAATTGGAAAAACTTTTTTTCTTTCAAAATAATTTAAAATGAAAAAATGTTTGAGAAAAAAAGGGGCGTGACGGAAGGCGACTCCACTGGAGATAACAAGAATTCGAGCTTATAATGTTCACTTATGTCTGACTATTACTTATTTATTTATGTAATGTGTCAATTGTCTATTTATTTACTATTTTAATTTTATTTGAACGGTATATAAATTGTCTTCTTTTGCGCACAACAATGATTATTCTATAATAATAATATGGGAATTGTGAGTGCGTCACCTTAATTGGAAAATTTTTTTTTCTTTCAAAATAATTTAAAATAAAAAAATGTTTGAGAAAAAAAGGGGCGTGACAGAAGGCGACTCCACTGGAGATAACAAGAATTCGAGCTTATAATGTTGACTTATGTCTGACTATTACTTATTTATTTATGTGTTTGGATATTGTATTTATTGTCTTAATGTGTTAATTGTCTATTTATTTACTATTTTAATTTTATTTGAACGGTATATAAATTGTCTTCTTTTGCGCACAACAATGATTATTCTATAATAATAATATGGGAATTGCGAGTGCGCACTCCGTTTCTATAAAGATAGTCAGTGGATCTTCAGTCCATAATGAAGTACTTTTAATCACATATTTATAGGATGGTAGCACCCATGCACAAAGCCATAAAGTACTACTACCGATACGTTACTATTCCCTGAATCGAGTTGTCCGCTCGTTTTAAAGCCTATCTAGATTTTTTTTTTCTCGAAAGTTTATGCTTGGTAGAATTGAAACCAAATTGTTCCTAGTAAACTTCATTATTTGAATCATTTACATATGATTTAATGAGAGACTCTACATATGATCGGATATAACTAGAATAGATAACTAAATTTACCTTTTTAAATTAAAATAAGAACAACAGAAAAAAGTTTTTCCTTTAAAATCTAAAGTTCACTAGAGGAAATTTTAAAAGTTTTTTCTTATAACAATTTAAACGAAGAAAAGAGTCGCATTTTTCAACAAATTACTAACAAAAATTATTTAAATGTTCGATCTGGACCAACTACGCAGACCTGATTTTCACCTTTATGAGATACGTAGGCAACCTTTCTTCTGTAAGGTGATCTTTTTTTTTAAAAAAAAAAATTTAAAAAAATCTTAATTTTTTTTAAAAAAATTTAAAAATGAAATAATATGTGTATCCATTATAAAAGAAATTTGTCCTTAAGAAAACAAAAATAATTTTATTCATATTTTTTAACTACGTTTGACCTGATTCTTGTTTTAACAAGATACGTAGACAGTCTTATTTTTATGTTCGATCCAACCGAGAAAAAATATAAATATCCTCGTTACATAAACTGGGGAAAAACAGACTTTTTTAGACATGGTAGGTAACAACATGCTTAGAGTTATGCTTAAGAAAAACAAAAAAATGTTCAACTATTAGACAAGACAGATCAACTTTGTTGTGATCTCTAGACTTCAATTGGCATCTCTCAATATATTTATGTAATACTTGAGAAATTATCTTCTTTAAAGTTACGGATGTGATAAATTCGACCTAATTGTTTCAAATGCATTGTCTGGTGAGCTTTAGATATAAAATTCAAAGACATAATTTTGTTGATCTAGAACTTTGCCCGAATGTTGGTTGAGACGAAATTTTGAGCAATATTTAACTTGAGAAAGTATTATAGGATTTCTTTTATTCGATTGTGCCTTTCAAGTCTACCAAATGACATGTTATCCATAGAGCACCCATTTCGAGCCTTGAAGTTCTTATTTGAATAACCACATCTTAGCATATACCTTTTCATTGTATAAATGCACTAATCACTTTGTCTTACCTCCTTGAGCGCACTATGAAATAAGTACATAATGCCAAAGACCTAAGTTGGATAACAAAGTGATATGTGAAAAGAAAAAAGATAGAATGAAAAAAATCTCAAACAAAAAGGAGGGAGAATCACAAAAGGAAAAGAAAAAATAAATGAGAAGGAGCTTACAAGAAAACAAAGTTCAAATGCAAAAATGAAAAAATAAAATATAAAAAGCATTTTCCAAAATCTAAGGAGGAAATAGTCACTTTATCGCGAATGAATATCCTACCTTTCCCTAAGACTAAATCAGAAATCAATGACAAGTCCTATTTGATCTCATTTTTTATGTTTTCATATTAGTGGATGCTTACATGAGGGCCAAGTATATGATATCTCAATCTCATGCATTCAACACCTTTTTGAGTGTTAGTGACTTTCAAAAATGTCCTACGATCTAAATTATTATATTGTGTGAAGTAGGACTTTCATATGTTGCGAGTGCATTTGAAACATGAGGATACGAATAATTCTATCCCTTAATTTTCACAAGATAAATTGATCTTGTAATTACTTAATCATATTTGAGATACAATTTGAAACTATATAAATTATTTAAATTTGACCTCAAATTTATTCGAAAGTAGTTGAATGTGGTTCATATGAATAATACTAATTTTTGGTACCAACCAAAGTCAAGATATTATCAAACATGAATTATTCTATTTCTCATTTTCATTATATTTCTAAAAATAAATAAAGAAAAAGAAAAACAATTTTTTATGATTGAACTATGTTTGACTTGATTCCTAAGAGGATACGTAGGCAGCCCTTCATTGAGATTCGGTTTAATTACTCAATAAAATAATAATCATGTTATTTCAAATCTCCAAAGGTTGAAAACATGACCTTGTCGCCTATAGTGTATTACAAAAAAAAAAGAGTGTTATGAGTGAGAACCCTCACGAGAACCATTAGACGATAGTAAAGAGATAAGAATATCTATTAGGTAATAAATCACAAACAACACCATTGATCAAATGATGACATTCCGTCTTGGAATGAGAACAATCAAGATAGAAATAAATTTATAGGCTGAAAGGCTATAAATACAAATCATGCAAGTAATTCGCTAGAGACAAACGCCACAAAGATAAGTTCTTGAATCCTTGTCTCTCATATAATATGCAAAAAAAAAAAGGGATTTTTTTCTTAATAAAATCCGGGGCATTTTATTTTATTTTAGATTGGTAAATGTACTAATAAAAAAAATAATATTAAATAATAATAATATAAGTAAAAAAAATATCATCTGGTTGAATATAGCGAACAATAATTTCTATCCTATTTTTTTCGTTTTCACAGAGCACAATCAATCTGGTTGCATATAGGGAACAATAACCACCCTATTTTATTTTTCATTTTCCACAGGGAGCAATAACCCTTGGTTGCGTATAAAGCATAATAATGCCTATCTTATTTGAAATGTCTTCACAGGGCACAATAACCCCTTCTTGCATATACGGCACAATAACCCTATTTTATTTTATGTAATTACTGGAGCTACGAATCGGAATCTCGACAAAACCTCAATCGACTATATAACTCATTGGAACTATGCCTGACTCCTTATCATCAACTTAGGATATGTAGTTTTTCAAAAGTTAGGATGCGGTCAAACCTCTTCTCTTTTATCAATTTTTTACATTTTTGCATAAATATTTTAGTACGGAATAAGTCACATTATTCATGTCTTTGCATGAAAACTCTTCATGTTTTCAAGCAAAGGGGGGCATACCGTGAACACCTAATTTTTTACCAAAATATAAAAATTTTACAGTAATTTTAAAAGGGTTGTATTTAAAATTAAAAAATAGACAAACTATAAGATCAGTTATAGTTTAATAATAAAAAAATAATAAATAGAAGTTGGAAATTTAAATTATTTGTTAATTCTATCTAGTCTAAAAGTAATAATAATATAGAAAATGTTATTAAAGAATATAGAAAATGAAAAGAAAAAAGGAGTCCGAAATAATTTCAAATTTGTTTTACTATACCCTAATTACTCCCAACTTCCTAACTTATTTTCCTAAAATACTCCCATCTTTTTACTTTTATTTCTTTTTGGCATAATTTTTTTGGTTGTTACACAATTTCTTTTGTTAATTTGCTATTATTATTATTTACTTATTTTATTTTTATATTCTTATCTCAACCCCAATTTTCTAAACTAATTTTCAAATTAAATTCTAATCCCACTACACTATGTTCCATTGAATTAGTAACAAATTGTCACCTAAAAAATATTATATAGCCCCACGTTCAGTTAAAAAAAAAGAGAAGATACATAGAGATATAGAGAACACACAGAGGCAGATTGAAATACAGAGAGGAAAAAAAAGCAAAGAGAAGAAAAGTGAGTTATTCTTTTGAAAATTAGGTTAGAGTTAGAGGTTTTGCTCATGGTTTCAAATTCATGGATAACAACTTGTTTTTGTGGTATCAAATTTAACAGTGAGGTAACTATAAATTCTCGCGTGATTTAAACAATATTACTTGTATGAAAATTTGATTCCAATAGTATGATATTCTTCAAATCACATGTATTATGTTGATTATTGTTACATTATTATTATTGTTATTATTATGCTCTTTATACGCAAATCGTAATTTATATCGCTTCATGATATTGAATTGTTAAATTTGAATAGATTAGCATATCTTTCCCACTAGTTTTCAGTTCAGAAGATTTGTTGAATTTATAGATGACTATTTAGATTAGGATATATACTAAAATTTAATTGATTATCGATTTATAAAACTTATGTCTAATATGTTTTAGTCCTTTTAATACATTTGGATTAAAAATTGTCTTTAGAATAACATAAGATTCTTATCTAATTCGGATTACTAAAATTTATTGTTAAGATAATATATGAATATTATTTAGAGTTATAATTAAAAAAAATAATGAAGAAGAGTGATAAAAAAATGAGATAACATAAGATAAAACAACAACAACAATACTATATACAGAAAAAGAAAAAGAACGATGAAGAAAAAAATAATTAAAAAAAAAGAGAAGAAACAGCAATGTTAAAAAAAGGGTAATAAAACAGAATGTTAAAACAAGAAATATTTAAACGAACAAAATAGAATCAAAATAAAGAAAAGATATAAACACAAATAAATAGAATTTTATTTCTTTGGAAAAATATATATTTATAAAATCAAAAAAACGTAAAGAATAAAAAAATTAAAAATAAACAAAAAATACACAAGAAAAAAATACGTGAAAAAAAAAAGAAAAAAAACGTGAAAAAACAAAAATCCAAAAAAATAAAATAAAAAATAAAGAAGAGAGAAGTACAATGAAAAAAAAAGAAAAATATAAAACTAATAAAACAAGAGGTATAAAAGATTAAAAAAAAAAAGAAAAGAACGTAAAAGAAAAAGAAGAAGTAACAAAAATTATTTTTTTTTTAAAAAAGGAGAAGAAACCAAAATCTGTAAAATAATGATAAAAAAAAAAAAACATAAACAGAGAAATAGGGGTGGGCATTCGGTATTTCGGTTCGGTTCGGTTTTTTTTTTCGGTTTTTTCGGTTTTTGTAAATTGCGTACCGAATACCGAACCGAAATATTTCGGTTCGGTTCGGTTTTTGTTAATTCGGTTCGGTTTTTTATTTCGGTTTTTTAATGGGCCTGTTTAGTGGGCTTTTTAAAATTTTAAACTTTACAATTTTTTCAATTTTTTGTTTGATTTTTCAACTTAATGGGCTTTGATATTTCAACTTAATGGGCTTTGATATTTCAACTTA
>NC_028640.1:33503500-33621390 GCF_001406875.1 Solanum pennellii
TTATTTAATATTAATAATTATTAAATATAATATAATTTATAAATTATAATATAATATTTCGGTTTAAACCGAAATACCGAATTCCAAAGTAATATGTACCGAAAATCGAACCGAAATACCGAAAATACAAAAAATTAAATAGAATACCGAACCGAAAACCCAAATACCGAAACCGAAATTCTGAAAAATTTCGGTTCGGTTCGGTGTTTCGGTTTTCCGGTTTTTATGTCCACCCCTACAGAGAAACGAAGTTGTTACACAGAAAACACTATATATATATATATATATATATATATATATATATAAAATTAAAATAAAAAAAGGGCAAAAAAATAATAATAAAAGGAAAATTTTCTTTTTTTTAAAAAAAATATTCCTAATCTATTTAGAATTTCTTGATAAAACTAACTTTAAACCTTATAAAATTTTATTTTCCTATTTTAAATCTAAAATAAATAAATAAATATATAATCCTATATTAACATGAATTCTAAATATCTCCTTCCTACACAAACTCTAATTCTTAGAAGCTAGATATCAATATATATTTGACCTATAATAACATAGAAAAATAAAAGCAGAAAAAAAATACGAATGTTCAAGTTTAAAATTAATGGATGCACAACAAAAGAAAATAAATAAATAAGATCATATAAAATAAATAAGACAATTTTAAATAAGTTTAGAATAAATATGAGGGTAAATAACAATTTTATTATTAAGTTAAAATTAAGTCAAGTCATATCAAAGTTCATAAATCGATCATACTAGAACCACGGGACTCGAGGGGTGCCTATAACCTTCCCCTCGGTCAACAAAATTTCTTATCCGTATTTATTGTTCGCAGACCAATAAAAAATAGAGTCAAATTTACTTTTAATTATGGATTTAAATAAGATGACTTGGAACACCAAAACTCAATTTCAATTGGCGACTCCGAATAATAATTATTATCCCTTTTTAAAATATCACCTTAATTGGAAAAAAACTTTTTCTTTCAAAATAAATTAAAATAAAAAACAATGTTTGAGAAAAAAAGGGTGTGACAGTTATGAGTACTCTTTTTTATGGGTTCTCCTTTTGTTGCTAGAAAGATGAATACAATGAGGACACCAACTTTGAGAGTTGAGGAGAATGATGTGAATGAGGAGATTCCTCCTCAAGTTGAGCAAGTTGAGATAGTTCCTCAAGGTGCTCAAGGTGACCAAGTCCCTATAGTGGGTGGAGGTAATGATGTTCCGGTGGTTCTCCCGGAAATGAAAAATGGGGAGATTAGAGAGGCTTTGATTACTTTAGCCCGAGCTTTCACTACCCATGTGAATATGGGTATTGAACCTAGAGTGAATGTTTTGGAGAGCACTATGATATCTATATTAGGAGACTTTGTGAGGATGAATCCTCCTATCGTTCTTGGCTCTAAGGTGAGAAAGGATACCAAGAGTTCCTAGATGGAGTGTACAATGTGTTGAGTGCCATGGGGTTGATTTCTAGGAAGAAGGATGAGTTAGATTCTTACCAATAGAGGGAGGTTGCTCAAGTATGGTACACTCAATGGAAAGATAATAGACCGATTCCTTCGGGTCCGATAGAGCGGGAGGAGTTCAAGAGGGCTTTCTTAATGGAGTACTTTGTCTATGTGAAGAGGAAGGTGAAGATTGGGAGGTTCATTGACATTATTCAAGGTAAGGGGAACGTTTAAGAACCAAAAATTAGGAGAAGTGAAAGGATCGTGAAGAGGAGCATGAGGACTTTGAAGAAGGGCAAAGCCAATAAGCAAGTTCAAGCTATGTTTAAGAAGAGAGCCCAAAATCAAGATAGACCTAGTGTTACGCCCTAAAATGAAATAAGGTGAACTAGATACTTGTGAGTGTTTCTATAGTTAATTTGAAGTTAAAATGAGTTACATTAGTGTTCTTAGGAAGTGTGATGTTTGGAGGTCAAACGTCTGAGAACGTCCATGGCGATCGGAAGGTGTGCCTTAGATAGCGCTTGTGTGTCTTGATGTGTTTGAGTGAGTTTTACCTGTTCGTTTTACTTGAAATTGATGTCGGATATTCCTAAGACCTAGACGAATATATATAGGGGTTTAGAGTTCAGGTACAAATCCATCTTGGACCCACGAGGGGCCCCAAAAAAAGGACCCACCTCTTGGCAACAAGTTGCCAAAACAGTGAAAAATGACGACCCAACGGACGATATGTTATTCAACCTTCGGTTTGTCGACCATGGGCATCCATTGTAACTGCAAGTTCAGTTTTCCAGGCTCCAAATAGAGTTAGGTATCAACCAACAAGACCCCACCAACGGTCCGTTTGTTGGTTCGTTGATGGACGCTGCCCCAAAAGTTGTCCCTTTCCTCTGATGTCTTAAGGTGTTTGCTAAATTCACCCCAAGTCATTTAGGACCCTATGATGATATTTTTAGGGTTTATTAGGTATATTAAAGTGTTTCAAACCCTAATACCTAATTTTAGACTTCATTTGCTAAAACCCAAAACCCTCTCCCTTAGAAGACTATCTCAAGTCAACATGGAGGCTAGAAGTGAAGAAGGAACTACGAGGTCTGTTGGTGGCCGTTTCTTCTTCAAAAATCATTTTTATTTCTTCAATGTGAGGTATGATATCTATCCTTTAACCCTCTTCCATTCAAGGAGTCATTTCTTATAGATTTTAAAACGAGTTGTCAACCCTAGTTTCTTCTATCATTAACTCTTTATGTGGGTCTTGTATGAAAACATTTTAAATGACTTAATAATGATATTGGTAAATTTATTTGATGATTGTAAGGTTTAAAATTCAACGCATGTTAAAGCTTTTCATCTAATGTTGGCTTACCAAATGGGTTCAATGAGCTTAGTTTTGTAATCTTTGAACTTTGGTTTTCTTATGTTGTTATTGATGTTTATCTACTTCCCTAAGGGCTAATTTATGATGAATTATTGAGTAAAATGATATAGGTGATGGAATCTTGGATTTAAGAGTAAGTTAGTTATATTGATTAAGATTTAGTTATTAAATGCTCTTGAGTGGTATGGTCCACCTTCTTGGTGGCGATGTTTACTTGATGAATTTTGTTATTTTTAGTATGTTTCGTGAGTGTATCTTCAAAGGTCTGTTCTGTGAAATGAAGTTATATTGATGATAGGTCTTATGTTGTTTTTTGTGAAATTTAAATTGCATATTTGGCATAGATTATACCTTAATGAAGTATATGATTAGGTGAAGCATGTAAATTGTATGATTTGATGAATGGAGGTCTATATCATGTATAGAATATAATGTGAATGAAACGATGTTTATGTACAAGGTGTAATCACATGTACACATGTAGACTTAAATGAATGTATGAATCTAAGTTGAGTAAAAAGGGGAGTTTTAGGGTGAACACTCTTCGTGAGTTGATATAAAGTGTGTAGTAGATACCTCACTACCTCCCAAGAGCTTTCTAACTAGTTATTCTTAACCTATAGTCTATAATGTTGAGAATCCAAGGGGAGTTATGCCTAGCACCGATAGGATTTGAAGAAGAGGTCGTTACACCTCATGAGTTGATATGTTGTATTCCAATGTACCTCTTGAGAGGAATACTCCTCGATAGTAGAGAATGAGTTACTTAGTAACAATCTCTTTATTCCTTAACTATGCACCAGCATAGGTGTAGCTAATGGGCAAGCCATGTAAATGCTAAAGTAAGACCTTACCCTAGGCAAGTTAGGTGACCCTTCTCTGATAAGGGAAGTATCGGAATTCAATGTTTAACTCTCATGGTCTATGCTAACCCCCCTAAAAGAATTGAATGAACTAAGTCCTCTAAAAGAACGTGCTACTTAGGGTAGGTGATGGTATGGGCCACTATCTATCCATTGCACTATGTAGGACCTTCTGAAAGGGAAAACTTGGTGCCAAACTTTCTAAAATAGGGTAATACATAGGGTAGGTGGTGATATGCACTAAGTAGGCATTCCAAAAGGGAAGTCTTTGGTGGTCTGTTGAGTGTCCTTCTAATGTCTTGTGCTTTGAGTTGTGACTTGTTCTCCCGAGTGGAGTAAGATTTTGGTGGGTAGTCCTAAGGATCTCCTTTGTGTGCATTGAAGGAGGTGTTTAGACGTTTCCTTCATAACTCAACTTGCAGAGTCTTAGGATAACCTCAGTAGGGAAACTCCTTGGGAAATTAGCTCACTTCCTCGTTGGCAATACCTTTGAAGTTCACTATCTTTGGAGTCTCTTTAGTTCACTGTAATGTTTTGTATAGCTTACTGTATTTTGTTTAGTCATTGTAATGTGCTCAAATCCAATGGGAATTCATTAGGAGCACTAAGTGGGAGTAGTAGTATGGGATGCTACTCTCACATTACACTTAATGTGACCTATAAGTACTATTGGAGACGGGTACTTACATGAAGTCCGTACGAATGAATGTTTGGCATATGTTTAGCTAAGAGTGTGGATTTGATTCCCATATGAGGTAAGCCTATGGTTGGTGGTCTTAAGGATCCCTTTTGTGTGACATGAAAGAAGTGTGTGGGAGGTCCCTTCTTGTATTACCCTAGGGAATCTTAGGATAACTTGGGTTAGGTAAACTTCAATGGAAAAGGGTTCACATGATTTTCACTATGCCATTCATTGTAATGTGTCAGCTTTAATAGTCTTGATGTTACTGAAATGTGTTCTATAAATTCTAAAATTATGATATCCTTCTGTTAAGTGTTAAATGATGTTTGTTATGTTACTTTGTTTCTAAATTCATCAATTTTTCTATTATTTGGAATGAAATGTTATTTTACTAAAATGTCCCTTTTTGTATTTTTTGTATATGCCATTTTTAGTACATTCTTTTGTAATAATCCCCATACTTTTCTGTACTATTTAAGTATAGGTTGGAAGTAAGGTTGAAGGCTAGAAGGAAAAGCTTGGGAAAGTTTCTGTCAAGACAAAGTATGTCCTCGCATATTCGAGGGCATAGTCCTTTTCTTACTTTCTTATTTAAAGACTTGTTATGTATTTCTTTTTAATGTAAAGGGCCGTGTCCCTAAGATATTATGTAGTGTCATTAAATTGGCTTGTGACGATGAGATTCTCTAAATATTTATGAAAGAGTAGTTTTTATTAAATGTCTTGAAAAGTTTTAAGTCTGCACTATTTTTCATGTCTTATGTAATGAATGATAGTTAAAGGGCTTGTAAAATACCCTAAAGGGTCAAGTACACCTTGCCACAAATCGAGGGTTCTCCCTAACTTCTAGGGGGTACTTTCGGGTCTTGACAAAATTCGTATTAGTAATGTGAAATAGTATAGGTTCTAAAAGTCTCACATGCCACGTCTAGTAGAATCTTGGGCATTAGTGTGAGTCGCGAAACATCGATGGACAATAGGCTATAGGACGATAGATTTTAACTTTCTTCATTACTTTTGAATCGTTCCATATAACTTAACTCCATAAGTCATCTCTCTTTTATGTTTCCTTGTTCGGTGGTCTTCTTGGTGTGATTGCTTTGAAGCGGAGATGTTTTTGATGTTCTAATGTTTTTGTGGCTAGAAAAGTTGATATGAAGGTAAGTTTGAAAATTGTTATGTGATGCCATTTATGGCTAGGTGTGATTTATAAGATGGGGAGTGTTGTGATAGGAAACTTTATGGTGGTGTAGTTCTAAGCATGGTAAGAATTATAATGATTACATAAAGTGCCTTTGAATGGAAATGATTTATCTTGTAATGATATTCAATGATGGTAGAAAAGCTTCAAGGTTTAAATTTGAGGAATGTTGAAAAAATGTGGAGATTTTGTAGGAGTAGAGGGAAACACTCTTGTGTGGTTAATGTTTGAATAGTTGTTCTTGTGATTTCGTTGAGGTTCTTGTGTAGGTTTACACTAAGGAGGAAATGTTGTATGAATACCTAGTAAGGGAGTTTTGTTCCATTAATTTGAGTTAAGTGATGCCTAAGAGTTGAATGATGTTAAATGGAGTATGTTTAGGCGAATCCTAAGAGGAAAGTGTTATGCTTGACTAGTAGATTGGATTTTAATCTTGATGTGAATGAGTTGAGGGTGGTGTGAGTCCCTACCCTGTGAGCGGCTTAATGGTACTTTGAAGTATGAGACCTTGAAGATGGCTTTACCCTAAGTGGGAGAGAATGAGTTGAGTGGAATTTCATGTAATGTACTTAGTCCAAGAGAATCCTCAAGGGTAACTAAGTGGGAGTGGTAGTACGGGATGCTACTCTCATATTGTCATGTCATCTTGTCAAAGTTGCATGAAAGGTGCGTTATTGAAATTTTAAGCGTGTGACAAAGTCAAGTTTTCAATTCACTGTAAGTAAGTCCTAATTTTAAGGAAATTGCGTTTTCATGAATTATGGTTTCAATGTGTTTATAAGATGAGGTTATATAGTACTATGCTTCATATGATCATGCCTTCTTGATGAATTGCTCAAATAATGGAATTTTTAAATTTTAAGCATACTTAACAATGTTATAGTGATTTTCATTGTAAGATTTTTGAATTTTTAGAAAATTTTTCTTGCCTTTGATTGAAGGTTCAATGTGTTCAAAAGTGTTGCATATGAGAATGTTTAGTTTTGGAGAAGGTAGTTCCTCCATATGTGAAGAATAAGAGAAGATTTTGAAATGTGAAAGTTTTGCTAAAGTGCTAGTGTGGTAAAGTGTTTGAAAGTGTGAAATTGTACTCCTTACTAGATAATGATTTGATTTTGAGTTTTTTTTATATCATAATTGTAATGATTTATTTTATGCTAAATTAGTCCTTGTTGATCTTGATGTTTTAGTATCATTCGAGGACGAATGTTGTTCTAAGTGGGGGGAGAATGTCACGCCCTAAAACAAACTAAGGTGAACTAGAGCCTCATGAGTGTTTCGTGAGTTAATTTGAAGTTAAAATGAGTTACATTAGTGTTCTTAGGCAGTGTGTGAAGTTATGTTATGTTTGGAGGTCAAACGTCTGAGAACGTCTATGACATTCTGAAGGTGTGTGTGTCTTGATGTCTTTCAATGGGTTTTACGTGTTTGTTTTGCTCAAAATTTATGTGAGATGTTCTTTAAACCTATACTACTATGTTTAGGGGTTTAAAGTTTGGGTACGACTCCATCTAGGACCCACGAGGGCCCTAGAAGAGGACCCCACCTCTTGGCAACAGGCTGCAAAAAATGTGACAAAACAACGACTCAAGGGACGGTCCGTTGGTAAACCAACGGTCCGTCACCATGGGCATCGATTCGAACTGCAAGTTCAGTTTGCCAAGATCCAAATGGATCTAAGTCTCAACCAACAATACCCCACAAAGGGTCCGTCCTTTGTCAAACTATCTATTGGTTGGTCCGTTGATGGAGACTGCCCCAAAAGTTGTCACTTTCCTGTGAAGTCTTGGGGTGTTTGGTATTTTCACCCCAACTCTTTGAGGACCCTAGGATGACATTTTTAGGGTTTATAAGGTATATTAAAGTGCTTCAAACCCTAAGACCTCATTTTAGACTTCATTTCCTAAAACCCAAAACCTCTCTCCCTTAAAAGGCTCTCTCAAGTCACCATGGAGGCTAGAAGTCAAGAAGGAACTAGGAGGGCTGTACGTGGTTGTTTCTTCTTCAAAGATCATTGGTATTTCTTCAATGAGAGGTATGATATAAATCCTTCAACACTCTTCCATTGACGAAGTCATTTCTAAAAGATTTCAAAATGAGTTTTCAACCCTATTTTCTTCTATCTTCAACTCTATATATGGGTCTTGAATGAAACCGTTTTAAATGACTTAATAATGATGTTTCTAATGTGATTTGTTGATTTTACGGTTAAAACTTCAATGAAATCATGTTAAATCTTTTCATCTAATGTTGGCTTAATAAATCGGTTAAATGAGCTTAGTTTTATAATCTTTGAATTTTGGTTTACTTATGTTGTTAATACGGTTTAGCTACTGGACTAAGGCTAATTTATGATTAATTATTGATTAAAATTATATAGGTGATGGAAGCTTAGATTAAAGGGTATGTTTGTTATATTGATTAAGCTTTAGTTATAGAATGCTCTTGAGTGGTTTGGTCCACCTTTTTGGTGCCGGTGTTTATTTAATGAATTTGGTTATGTTTCGTATGTTTTATGAGTGTGGATTCGAAGTCCTATTATGTGAAATGAAGTGATGTTGAAGATAGGTCTTTTATTGTGTCTTGTGAAGTTTAAATTGCATGTTTGGCTTAGATTATACCTAAAATGAAGTATATCATTAGGCGAAGCATGTAAAGTGTGTGATTTGATGAATGAAGGTCTAAAACATGTATAGAATCTAATGTGAATGAAATGATGTTTATGTTTAAGGTGTGCTCACATGTACAAACACACACACTTAAATGAGTGTATGAAGCTAAGTTGAGTAAAAAGGAGAGTTTTGGGGTGAACACTCTTCGTGAGTTGCGATGAAGTGTGTAGTAGCAACCTCACTACCTTATAAGAGCTTTCTAAGATATGTCGGAGGATGAATACCCTTCGTGAGTTCAGTTGTGGTGTTCACTAGTTATCCTTATTCTATAGTCTATAATGTTGAGAATACGTGCGGAGTTAATGATACACTCAAACTTACTTCTCAAATAAGAAGTAAAGCGGTCGTGTCAAGTAAATAACCCAACTAGTGAGGTTGGGATCGTTCCCACAAGGAAAATAGTTTAGACTTAACTTCAATTTATTACTACTAGTGTTTAGTCAATTACTTCCTTGGAAAGCAAAAATGATAAAAGGGGGGTTTCTATTCCTAAATAAATGAATATAACTAGCATAATAAAAAGGAGACAACTAACAGCTTCGAATGTTGGAGTTTAATCAATTAATCAAAGTAACTAGGGTTTACGTGTTCACCACAGGTTCATAACTTGAAAAGTCTAACTATAACAATTCTTTCCTAGTATCTTGCATGCAAAGTGATAAGTTATGTATTTCTAATCCTTGGTCCGGCATCTAGAAAATGTCACTCCGCACCTTGGTCGGCTACGTGTGTTGCTATCTAACCCTTATCTTTACCTCATATTAAGCATCGTATTCGATATTTGACTAAGTTATTACCTCGTACCAATCAATACTAGCCTATTTGATAGTATACACTAAATCTATGTTGATAATTCTTTTCCTATTATCTACCTCCTTTGTCCGGCAAGTATCATTAAGGCGAGTTCTAACGTTGGCCATCCGTTAAAAAGACTTCTATGCGAAAGAATTATTAATACATGCAAGACACTATTCTAGAATTGATATTTTAGTTAGGTTTTACCTCATTATTTTCCTATGGTTCCCACAACCCTAGTTATGGAGTTTAGTTACCCATAATCATAATCACAATATTTAAATATACGATATAAGAATTCATGTACTTACTTCGATGAGAAAGAGTAAAATCAAAAAGTGCACTTGATTAATCAGCAAAAGTCACCACTAATCAATTATAAAAGTCTCAAGATAATAATTCATCTCTCAAAGAGTCTACAAAATAATCAAGAGTCTCACAATATTCAAAAGTCCAACAATGGTCCAGAGTCTAACCTAATAATACCGACTCTAACCTAATAATACAGAGTCTAACCTCAAAAACGAGGTTTTAAAAACTATTTATAGAAAATAAAAACCTAATTAAACAAGGACTCTATTTGCTGGACATCTGTCAAAATGCGGCTGGATCGACGGACATCGCGACTGATCGTCGTGGTCACGACGGGCCGTCATGGATTCCGTCGTCCCATACTTGTGCAATTTTCTTCTGCTACTCTCTTCATTACCCTCGACGGCAGGTATGACGGATCGTTACGAGCACAACGGTCCGTCGAGGGTCTCCGTTCCAAAACACGAACTCTTGGAATATGGGTACTGGGGCTACTTCTCTAATCTTCATGACGAACCTGCAGGACGGACCGTCATGGCTACGACGGTCCATCACGCTTTCCGTAACCCCACACTTGGTCAGACTTCCCCATCTTCCTTCTGCAGCTGCACTACGCTGCCACCTACGGACCGTCACAAGCATGACGGACCATCACAAGCTCCGTAGGTGGTCTCTTCTGAATTTCATCGCTCAAAAACCTCTGCATTTATCTATGGCCAGATTTCCCGCAAATAAGGAGAAACTTATATAAAAATTAGCACAAAAAGGCTTTTGGACACACTAAACTTAAGGAAAAAGTATTAATAATACCGTGAAACCATGGTATATCAACACCCTCAACTTAAATTCGTTGTTTGTCCTCAAGCGACGCACTATGACTCAATACACAATCTTTGTACAATAGTATCCATGTTTAATCCTTTGCAATCATTTGGCAATCAATCCCGATTAATCTCATCATATTTATGCATGCTATCACTATTAGGCTTGAATTATGTGGAATCAGACCATGACACAGACTCACCATGCACTAACACCTATCCTCTTCAATTTCTCACCGAGGTGCTAATATTTCCGGTAATGCAACTAGTGTCCTCACTTCAAAACAAAATCCTCATTTTTCACACAATGATTTCAGTTTGAGTATAAGGATTACTTTTCAACACTCACTCTCAGAACAAATTCACACTCATTCATACCTATTGCCATAAGCTTGCCCTTATTTTCACTGCCTTAAGTTCGCTAAACAACCCTTAGGATAACGATAGGACTTTCTTAGCTTGTAACATAGCATCAAAGTCATGTAGGGTATATTTAGGTATACTTTAGTGACTTTTTGCCCTCCTTGACATATCGGCTAAACATACCATTTTCTATCATTTTATCTCGCCCAGTTTCTCATATTCTTTCACCTTGCTATTTTCTCTTCTTTCTTCATTTGTGTAAGTGACTCTCTTCTTTTCTTGCTTGTATTTCTTATATATTTTTCTTTTTCTTTACTTTTCTTTCAACTAATTCTTGAGTAACTTTACTTTTGTTCTTTCTCTCTCTTTATTCTTTCAACCCCACTTTCAAGGGCATTCCTCATAATAGCCACCCTCAACTCATGGCTTTGGCATGAGTCAAAGTACACAATACCCAAAGTTGGGTTAGGGCAGTAAAAAGGTTGTTTACTGCATTAGCCACCCTCATCTTATGCTTTTGGCATAAGCTGAGGTGCATATGTCCAAGGAGGGACCAGGGCCAACACATTATTCCCAGAAAATATCAGTTTGGGTGAGAAAGAAAGGTCTAATTTAAGCTCAAATCATTTGGATCAAAGAAGGATAAATTTCATTTGATTTTCTTTGAATTACGCTAAAAATGGGCTATATTGAATAATGGCCTATGATCCTTTCCTAATTGTCTATTACAGCTTATTTTTAGCAGGACTAACAAGGCAAGTTCTAGCTCAGTACAAATAGTGGACTATTCAAATCTTCCTCACACTCACTTGACATCTCAAATGGTGTACCTCTATGTCATGCTTAGAGCCACACATTTATCAATTACTATGCCTAGTCATGCATCATTTTCCAATTTATCAGGATATTATTTTAGCCATCATGCTCCAGAATTAAACTGTGTATACAAGATATAGACATGCCGGTTCAACGGAAAAAGTAATCAGTCTTTCGGGGAAAAACAACACAGGCAAGAAAACCCCAAAAGAGGATAGTGAATTGGGCTACTCAGACTTCACCCTAGCACTCACTTTCCATTTACCCCACCCCCAAGCTGGTGGGTCCGGTTCCCCGGAACCCACTATCTCTGTAATCTGGACACCCTCAGTAGTGTCCTCAGCCTCAACAGCACTATCTGCAGTGCCTCCCGCGGTCTCCACAGTTCTGCAGCAAGACGCCCCAGCAGCTAACTCTTCTGCTCTCATCTGACGCACCTCCTCCTTAGCAAGCGAGGCTCTCCTCGCAGCCTCCATCTCACGGCGTTCCTTCTTCCGTTCTCGCGCCTCATCCTCCTCTCGACCACTACGCTTCTTGGCATGCTCTCGAGGGGGAGGTGGTGGAATGTCTGAAGTGGCGAATAGGGCCGCAGCACTGTGACTTCAGCAGGCTCTGCAGAAGGAACCTCAGACTCAGGAACCCTAGCCTCTATGATCGTATCAATATCTGCTCAAAGACTGTCGATCGCAACCTGAAGGGTCGACACATCTACCGGAGGGGCTGGTCGGGCTAGCACTCGCAACTCAAAAGCGTCCAAGCACTGATGAACCTGAGCAATCTTCCGCTCTGTGTGCAGGACCATTGTCCGCTCCAAGCACTCTTCTGCCTCAGCGATAGACTTCTGCATCCAAGGCTTGATGTGATGCAGAAGTGTGGCCATGTGTGCCTCTAATTTCTGGACCCTAGCAAGCGGGACAAGAGCGGGTAAAGGGGCTGAGCGAGAGGAGCTTGGGGCGGTGCTACTACCCGGGATAGACTCAACCGGGGTAGTGTCAGTGGAAGCCACCTACGTAGCCGTGCGGGTCTGTGCTACCGTCTCAGCCAGATTGTCACCAAGAGGAGGCAACTCTGGATGGGGCCCTCTGCGTGGAGCCAACTCATTGGCCTCATCCCTGATGAGGCCGATATCAACTGTGCCCAGCGGGGTCTTGAGATGATCAACGTGCCATATAGGCACACCGGCAGACCTGCATAGAGAAAATATCATGCACGGGAAAGGGTAAGTAGTTTTGACTTTAAAAGCCCTCTCGTGCATGACCGCCTGTAGAAGCCACGCAAAATCAACCTCGAACCCGGCTATCATCGCCGCCATCATAACTGCTCGATCCCATGTGACGATATTATCAGCGGCTGTGGGGGAAAGGCAGTGGCGAACAATCAAACACAAAAACTTCGCCGTGAAAGTCAGGTTGGCCTTCTTGATGGCCCCATTCGGCTCAGTCACCCAGTTGGGACCCTCTCCATCAACGGACAAGTGCAGGGCCATCCACCTCTTGGTGGTCTCTCTCAGCAATGGCTCACGCAGAAATTGTCCATCTTTGACAATCTGCCTCTTGTAGTCAAATTCGGCACTAAGAGGGGTCCGATTAGCATCAATATTCTCGCAGTATAGAAACCGGCGGATAGCAGGCAGGGAGATATCAACCGAAACGCCACGTACTCGGACCTGCTCCAGTGGGGCCTGTTTGGCGGGGATAGCCCGCCTATCAATCTGCGATCGGAGAGTCGCTACATAGGATGCGTAGAACTCTCGGACCATCTCTTCACTATAACGTCCCAACTAACGTGCTGTCCACTCTAGTCGATGTCTGGTGAAGAGATTGTGGATCTCAGGCATCGTCAGGGGACTCACTGTAAGGACCCGCCACTCAAATATAAGTGTCCGAGTCATAACTCCTTTGTCATTCAGGAACTTGGCATCGGAATAGACTTGAAACTGCCCGTCTACGCACCACCGGTTGGGCTGGTCGGTGACCGGGGTGAGAGCACGAGCTGGTGAACCGGGTGTGGATTCTGAACTGTCAGCCTCATCAGATGAAGCTGACGCTGCAGCGGTGGCGGGTGCGGGAACCTCAGCATCCGGGGGCTTCCTCCGACCACGAAACTCCTAAGGAGCCAAACGCTCCTTCTTCATTAGTGGCTGACCCAGAAGGTGTGCCGGTCAGTGTGCGCTCCTCATCAGACTGGGAGGCAGTGACTACGCCAGATGCCACCTATTTGGGTGTGGCTCTGGCAGCACGTGCATCACGGGATGGGGTGGTAGTTCCTGGGGGCACGTACTCGGGGTCACGCTAATCATCAGAGCCAATGACCAGGCGAGCAGACGGGGCGACAGACTTTGATCGCCTGCTTGCAAAGACTCGATATTGTTTTGGTGCCATAGTAGATAGTACCTGTAAAGGATCAATATTAGTAATAGAATGAGCAAACAAGACAAGCAAAACCACACAAGATAAAAAAAAATTAATATAAAATGAACGGACCAGGTGACGGTTCGTCGTGAGTACGATGGACCGTCATGGGGTCTGTCGTGTCTTACTTGGACTATGTTTATATGGAGAACGCTGAAGTAGAGTCTCTAACAAGTATGACGGTATGTGCAGGACGGACCGTCACTGGTAAGACGGTCCGTTGTAGGTGTCCGTCAGAGGACACTTGAAAAAATATATGGATACCCTTAGAAGAGGGGTCTCTGACAATCAAAACGGTCATGCAGGACGGACCGTCACAGGTACGACGGTCCGTCAAAGGTGTCCTTCAGAGGACACTTGAAAGAAATATGGAGACCCTAGGAGAGGGGTCTCTGACCGTCATGACGGTCATGCAGGACGGATCGTCGAGGGTATGACGATCCTTCGTAAGTGTCCGTTGAAGGACACTTAGAAAAAGTGAGAGACCCTTAGGAATAGGGTCTCTAACAACCAGAACGGTTGTGCAGGACGGGCCGTCGCGGGAACAACGGTCCGTCGCATGTGGCCGTTGGTGGACACTTGGAGAAAAATTGGACAGTGGAGTGTTAGGGTGGTTGGAACGGACCCAATGACGGTCCGTCGTAAATACGACGGTCTGTCATCGGGCCCTCGTTCTGTAACTTTGACAGAACTGGAGATGCCCCATTCATCCCCTATGACCCAAATCGAATTGGTAATGTTTTGACCTACATTTGTCTAACCCAATTACCTAGTATACTAATGCTAAGGCACTTATTTTTAGGGTTTTAACATGGAAATTTCGTGAATTTTTTTTACCTAGGTCAGACAACATTTGATAAAGAATAAACGTCTCAAGAAGAACTAGACTACTACTAATTCTTAAACAAAAATGCAATATAAATGAGTAGAAATTAGAGACACATACCTGAGAATTTTAGAAAAACAAGATGGAAAAGGTACTTGGTAAACAAGAAGACACCCACAGCAGCAGCTCCGACTAGTAGATGAGGACTTTTAGGACTTTAGAGAATTTGGGGAAAATGATCGGTTGAAGAGGGAGATGATTTTGGAAGTTGAAAAGGGAGGGAAATAGGAGGAAGAGTGAAAAAATGGGGTGAAATGAAGGGTTGGGTGTTTTATATGTTGAATTTTTTAAAAACCCCCAGCCGGGTCGGGTCGGGTACGCCTCATCAATGACGCGACGAGTCCCCGACGACGGTCCGTCTCATTTGTGACGGTCCATCGTTGGTTCCGTCGCGTGTGCCCTTGTTTGAACACAACAAAAAGACGTACCTGGCACGACTGATTCATGCGACGGTCCGTCACAGTTGACACGGTCCGTCGTTGTATCCGTCAGTGACTGCTGCAGAGCAATTTTCTGCAGAATTTCCTGGTGATGTGCCTGCAATTTTAAAACCCATTAGTAGAAAATGCTACCATTACTAGAAATAAAAACTATAAGTATTGGGTTGTCTCCTAACAAGCGCCTGATTTAACGTCGCGGCACGATTGAGGACACTTGATTACTCAGCCTTCATCAAGATGGTATGCCTCTATCACTTCAATCACAGATGCAGTATGCCCAAAATAGAGTTTTATTCGTTCTCTATTCACCTTAAACCGCACTCCCTCCTTGATTTTTAACTCAACTGCTCGATGAGGGAATACTTGGGTGATCAAGTAAGGGCCAGTCCATTTGGACTTGAGCTTGCCCGGAAGACAAGGCAACCCGGATCTGTCTAAAAGCACCAAATCCCCATCCATAAACTCTTGTTTTGCATTTTTTTCTTCATTCTCCTTCTTCATTTTCTTTGAGGGATATGGCGGATACTGATTGGAGATCAGCACTCTGCCTCATGGTCCTACAAACGTTGAAGGTCGCTTCTTCATTGTTCAACTGAAATTTCATCTGCCCCTTTTCCATATAATTTAAGGCTCTACCTGTAGCAAGGAATGGCCTCCAAAGAATAATAGGCACTTCAAAATCGACTTCACAATCAAGAATAACAAAATCTTCCGGAAATATGAATGACTCCACTTTTACTAGCACATCATGGAGTATCCCTATAGGCTTTTTCGCTGTTCGATCAGCCATTAGTAGCCGCATCACAGTGGGTTTTGGGTCACCCAAACCCAACTTCTTGTAAATTGAGAGGAGCATGAGATTTACGCTTGCCCCCAGATCACATAATGCTTTTGCAAAATGTAATGACCCGACTGTACAAGGAATAGTGAACGCACCCGGATCTTCTTTTTTTTTTGTACGAGAGATCTTGTAGCAATAGCACTACAATGCTGCAGTCTATCATCATCCTTGAAAGTGACCGATCTTTTATTTGTAACCAGATCTTTCATAAACTTGGCATAACCGGGCATTTGTTCAAGAGCATCTACCAAAGGGACATTGATAGAAAGCTGCTTCAGCATTGTTATAAAGTGTCGACATTTACCATCCTCAGTCTTTTTCACTAATCTCTGAGGGAAGGGTGGTGGTGGTCTAGGCATGGGAATTACCTTCATAGGGACTTCTTAATCTTTTCCAGTGCTCTCTTCTGCTTCACCACTACCCTTTACCACCTTATCATCATCCTTTCTCACCTTTTCCTCATTAGACGGCATAGTTGGGTCAATGTTTTACTTACCACCCGAGTAGTGATTGCCATACAGTGTGCGTCATTTTTCGGATTTTGGACAGTTTTGCTAGGAAGAGTGCCCGGTTGCCGAGCGTTCACAGTCGCAGATTATTGAGCCATTTGCAACTCGATCTGCTTAATCGAATATTGCATGTCTATCGACTTTCTGCCCAATACCCGCTAAATCACTCCTTAACTCTTTAATGTGCTCATCATTAGCATCGAACCTCCTCATAATTTTGTGCAACATATCCTCAACTGGCGCCATACTATCTCCACCATCCCTAGGAGTAACTTCACGATTTTGAGGAGGGACATAGGGCCGATTCCTATCATTGCTGTTACCGTAGTTACCCCTGTTGAAGTTGTTGTCGCGGTTGTAGTTTCCATCTCGGACATAATGACCCTCACGGTTATAGTTACCATAGATCGGACCTTGGTTCCCTTGACCTTGGCGCAAATTATCCTGATTTGAGCCTTGGGCACTCGGTCGAAAACCCCCTGTCTGCTCATTTACTGCATAGGAGTCCTGCACATAATAGCATTCATCATTAGGAGGTGGTGGTTTAGGCAAGTAGTTAACTTCATTTATCTTTTCTGCACCCCAGTGATATGTTTTAGTACCAACCCAAGCTCAGTTCTCATCTGAGCCATTTCTTCACGAATCTCATCTGTGGCTGGGTTGTGAGTGGACTGTACTGCGAAGGTACTTCTCCCGGTATCTGACTTTCTAGTAATCCAAGCTTTGTTATTCAAGGAGATTTTCACTAATTTTTCAGCAATCTCAGCATAAGGACACTCCCCATAAGATCCACCTGCTATAGTGTCCAACACCGCTTTGTTATTATCATCATGTCCCCGATAGAAGTATTCCTTCAGTGACTCATAATCTATACGGTGATTTGGGACACTTCTCAAGAACGTGGTGAATCAATCCCAAGAACTACTAACTGACTCTCCTGGTAGTGCCACAAAGTTGTTCACTCTGTCTTTGTGGTTTAGTTTCTTGGAGACCGGATAGTAGCGTTCTAAGAAAACATCCCTTAGTTGGTTCCAAGTGAAAATTGAGTTATAAGGGAGCTCAGTGAACCATATAGCAGCCTCTCCCGTCAGTGAGAGAGGAAACACTCTTAGCCTTATTACATCCAAGTCCAAGTCAGGCCTCCCTACACAATTTTTACACACTGCCCTTACCTTAGCTATATGGGTATGTGGATCCTCAGAAGGTAGCCCAGAAAACAAACCTCTGGCAGTGAGCATTTGCATCAGGCTACTAGTTACCAAGAAGGTGTGGCCTGGTGGTAGAGGAGGCAAGACAAGTGGCCCATCGGAGTCTTCTATGTTGCCATAGCCTCTGTAGTATGCTCGGGGCCGTGGAGCGGGATTTTGTCCCCTCTGTTGGTGTTCACACGGAGCATCGGGTAACAACTGACCATGAACATCAACCGGATATGGGATGTTCTTGTTTGGATCATTATCATTGATTCCCAAGTTTCGATTTATGTTGCATAGTGTACGCTCTAATTCGTGATCGTAGGGAAACAAGGGTTCTCTTCCTCTCCGTATATTTGTCATACAAGGAAGATGGTTCTGCAAGAATCAAAAACAATAAACGAAAGTAAAATCAAGAAAATATCAACTAAACTATAGTAATAAGTTTAAGTCAATCTAAAAGCTACTTTCCCCGGCAACGGCGCCAAAATTTTATACGCTCAAACTTACTTCTCAAATCAGAAGTAAAGCGGTCGTCTCATGTAAATAACCCAAGTAGTGAGGTTGGGATCGTCCCCACGAGGAAAATAGTTTAGACTTAACTTCAATTTATTACTACTAGTGTTCAGTCAATTACTTCCTTGGAAAGCAAAAATGATAAAAGAGGGGTTTCTATTCCTAAATAAATGAAAATTACAAGCGAAATAAAAGGAGACAACTAACAGCTTCGAATGTTGGAGTTTAATCAATTAATCAAAGTAACTAGGGTTTACGTGTTCCCCATAGGTTCATAACTTGATAAGTCTAACTATAACAATTCTTTCCTAGTATCTTGCATGCAAAGTAATAACTTATGTATTTCTAAATCCTTGGTCCGGCATCTAGTAAATGTCACTCCGCACCTTGGTCCAGCTACGTGTGTTGCTATCCTAACCCTTATCTTTACCTCATATTAAGCATCGCATTCGATGTTTGACAAAATATTACCTCGTACCAATCAATACTAGCCTATTAGATAGTATACACTAAATCTATGTTGATAATTCTTTTCCTATTATCTACCTCCTTTGTCCGGCAAGTAGCATTAAGGCGAGTTCTAACGTTGTCCATCTGTTAAAAAGACTTCTATGCGAAAGAATTATCAATAATGCAAGACACTATTCTAGAATTGTTATTTTAGTTAGGTTTTACCTCATTATTTGCCGATGGTTCCCACAACCCTAGTTATGGAGTTTACTTACCCATAGTCATAATCACAATATTCAATTATATGATATAAGAATTCATGTACTTACTTCAATGAGAAAGAGTAAAATCCGAAAGTTCACTTGATTAATCAGCAAAAGTCACCAACAATCAATGATAAAAGTCTCAAGATAATCAATAATCTCTCAAAGAGTCTACAAAATAATCAAGAGTCTCACAATATTCAAAAGTCTAACAATGGTCCAGAGTCTAACCTAATAATACCGAGTCTAACCTAATAATACAGAGTCTAACCTCAAAAACGAGGTTTTTCGAACTATTTATAGAAAATAAAAACCTAATTAAACAAGGACTCTATTTGCTGGAAATCTGTCAAAATGCGGCTGGGTCGACGGACATCGCGACGGATCGTCGTGGTCCCGACGGGCCGTCATGGATTCCGTCGTCCCATACTTGTGCAATTTTCTTCTTCTTCTCTCTTCATTACACTCGACGGAAGGTATGACGGATCGTTACGAGCACAACGGTCCGTCGAGGGTCTCCGTTCCAAAACACTTGAACTCTTGGAATATGGGTACTGGGGCTACTTCTCTGATCTTCATGACGAACCTGCAGGACGGACCGTCATGGCTACGACGGTCCGCCACGCTTTCCATAACCCCACACTTGGTTAGACTTCCCCATCTTCCTTCAACAGCTGCACTACGCTGCCACCTCCGGACCGTCACAAGCATGACAGACCGTCACAAGCTCCGTAGGTGGTCTCTTCTGCATTTCTTCGCTCAAAAACCTCCGCATTTATCTATGGACAGATTTCCTGCAAATAAGGAGAAACTTATATAAAAATTAGCACAAAAAGGCTTTTGGACACACTAATCTTAAGGAAAAAGTATTAATAATATCGTGAAACCACGGTATATCAGTTAAGCCTAGCACCGAGAGGATATGAAGAAAAAGTGGTTACAATTTGTGAGTTGAGATGTGGTATTTTAATGTACCTCTAGAGATGAGTACTCCTCGTTAGTAGAGAATGAGCTACTTAATAGCAATCTACTTATCACTTAATTATGCGCCCGCATAGGTGTAGCTAATGTGCAAGCCATGTAAAGGTAAAAGACCTCACCCTAGGAAAATGAGGGTACCCTTCTCTGATAAGGGAAGTATCGGGATTCCATATATATCTCTCATGTTCTATGTCAGTTTTGAAAACCCCCACAAAAACATTGAATGAACTAAGTATTCTAAAAATATGTGCTACTTAGGGTAGGCGATTGTATTAGATGCTATCTATCCATTGCACATAGTAGTACCTTCCAAAAAGGAAGACTTGGTGCCAAACCTTCTAAAAGAGTGTACTACATAGATAGGTGGTGGTATAGGACGCTATCTATCCATTGCACTAAGGAGGCATTCTTAAAGGGAAGTCTTTGGTGGTTTGTTGAGTGTTCTTCTAATGTCTTGTGTTTTGAGTGGTGACTTGTTCTCCCGAGTGGAGTAAGCTTTTGGAGGGTAGTCTTAAGAATCTCCTTCGTGTGCATTGAAGGATGTGTTTAGACTTTTCCTTCATAACTTAACTTGCAGAGTCTTAGGATAACCTCAGTAGGGAAACTCCTTGGGAAATGAGCTCAGTTCCTCATTGGCAATTTGAAGTTCATTATCTTTGGAGTCTCTTTAGTTCACTGTAATGTTTTGTATAGTTTACTGTATTTTGTATAGTCATTGTAATGTGCTCAAATCCAAGGGAATCCATTAGGAGCACTAAGTGGAAGTAGTAGTACGGGATGCTACTCTCACATTTCACTTAGTGTGACCTATAAGTACGATAAGAGAAAGGTACTTACATGAGGTCCGTACGAAGTAATATTTGGCATATGTTTAGTTATGAGTATGAATTTGATTCCCATATGAGGTAAGCCTATGGTTGGTGGTCTAAAGGATACCTTTTGTGTGATTTGAAGGGAGTGTATGGGAGGTCCCTTCTTGTATTACCTTAGGGAGTCTTTGGATAACTTGGGTTAGGTAAACTTCAATGGAAAAGGGTTCACATGATTTGCCCTATGACATTCACTGTAATGTATTCACTGTACTAGTCCTGTTGTTACTTAAATGTGTTCTATAAGTTCTAAAATTATGATATCTTTCTACTATGTGTCAAATGATGTTTCTTATGTTATTTTGTTTATATGATCATGATGAAATGTTATTTTACTAAAAATGTCCCTTTTTGAATGTTTTTGCATATGCCATACGTAGTACATTATTTTGTACTAACCGCAATCTTTTCTATACTATCTAAGTATAGGTTTGAAGCAAGGTTGAAGACTAGAAGGAAAAGCTTGGGAAAGTTTCTCTCAAGACAAAGTATGTCCCCATATATTCAAGGGCATTGTCTTTTTCTTACTTTCTTATTGAAAGACTTGTTATGTATTTATTTTTAATGTAAAGGACCGAGTCCCTAATATATTATGTCGTGTGTTTATGTTGGCTTGTGATGATGAGATTCTCTAAATATTTATGAAAGACTAGCTTTTATTAATTATCTTAAAAATTTTGAATCCCGCACTACTTTTTATGTCTTATGTAATGAACGATAGTTGTAGGGATGGTACAAGACATCAAAAGGTCAAGTACACGTTGCCATGAACCGAGGGTTCTCCCCAACTTCTAGGGGGTACTTTCGGGTCGTGACAGACTTGGTATCAAAGCATTAGGTTATGGGAAATAATTTAGGTATTAAAGGTCTCACAAGCCACGTCTAGTAGTATCTTGGTCATTGGTGTGAGTTACGACACATCCTTGGACAAGATGATATAGAATAATAGAGTTCACTTTCTTGATTACTCTTGAATAGTGCCATAAAACTTAACTCCATATGGCCTCTCTCTCTTATGTTCCCTTGACCTGTGGTCTTCTAGGGGTGATTGCTTGGAAAGGGACATGTTTCTAAGTTTAAGTCAGAGAAAAAGGTATGTTTTAATGTTATGATGGTTTTTTGGCTAGAAGAGTAGATATGAAGGTAAGTTTTGAAAATTGTGATATGATGCCATTTATGGCTAGCCGTGATTTATAAGACGGGGAGTGTTGTGATGACAAACTTTACGGTGGTGTAGTTCTAAGCATGTTAAGAATTATAATGATTGAATAAATTGACTTGGAGAGGAAATGAGTTATCTTATGATTATATTCAATGATGGTAGAAATGCTTTAAGGTGTAAATTTGAGGAATGTTGAAAGAATGTGGAGATTTTATAAAAGTAGAGGACAACCCTCTTGTGTGGTTAATGTTTGAATAGTTGTTCTTGTGATTTGGTTGAGGTTCTTGTGTAGGTTTACACTAAGGAGGAAATTTGGTATGAATACCTACTAAGGGAGTTTTATTCCATGAAATTGAGTTAAGTGACGCCTAAGAGTTGAATGAGGTGGCGTTAAAGGGATTTTTTTTTGGCATAAATCCTTAGAGGAGAGTGATATGCTTGACTAGTAGATTGGATTTCAGTCTTGATGTGCATGAGTTGAGGGTTGTGTGAGTACCTTCCATGTGAGAGGCATAATGGTGCTTTTAAGTATGAGACGTTGAAGATAGATTTACCCTAAGTGGGGGAGAATGAGTTGAGTAGAATTGCATGTAATGTACTTAGTCCAAAAGATATCCTCAAGGGTCACTAAGTGGGAGTGGTAGTATGGTATGCTACTCTCACATTGAACTTTGTGGAACTTATCAATTCTCTTTGGAGTAAGTTAGTATAGTATTGTCTCTTATATTGTCATGACATCTTATTAAAGTTGCTTGAAAGGTGCATTATTGAAATTTTATGCATGGGACAGAGTGAATTTTTGAATTAATTGCAAGTTAAGTCCAAATTATAAGGAAATTGCATTTTTCATAAATTATGGTTTCAATGTGTTATTAGATGAGTTTATATAGTAATATACTTCATATGATCAGGCCTTCCTTATGAAATTCTCAAATAATAGAATTTTAAAATTTTAAGCATGCTTAACAGTGTTACAGTGATGTTCACTATAAGATTTTTGAATTTTGAGAAAATTTGTCTTGACTTTGATTGAAGTTTTAATGTGTGAAAAGGTGTTACATATGAAAATGTTTAATGTTTGAGAAGGTAGTACCTTCATAAGAGAAGATTTTGAAGTATGAAAGTTTTGGCTAAAGTGATAGGTCGGCAAAGTGTTTGAAAGTGTGAAATTGTACTCCTTGATAGATGATGCTTTGGTATTGAGTGTTTTGATCATGATTGTAATGAGTTATGTGATGCTAAGTTATTCCTTGTTGTTTTTGAATTTTTAGTGTCATTCGAAAACGAATGTTGTTCTAAGTGGGGGGGAATGCAACGCCCTATAACGAACATAGGAGAACTAGAGCCTTGTGAGTGTTTCTTGAGTTAATTTGAAGTTAAAATGAGTTATGGTGATATGAAAAAGTGAATTATGTTTCGTTATGTTTGGAAGTCAAACATCCGAGAACGTCCATGACGTTCAGAAGGTGTTCCTTAGATAGATCTTGTGTCTCTTGATGTGTTTGAGTGAGTTTTACATGTTCGTTTTGCTCTAAATTAATGTGGGATGTTCCTATGACCTTTACGACTATGTTTAGGGGTTTAACATTTGGGTACGAGTCCATCTAGGACCCACGAGGGGCCCTAGAAGAAGACCCCACCTCTTGGCAACGAGATTCCAAAACAGTGACCAAACTAGGACCCAAGGGACAGGCCGTTGGTCAATTAACGGTCCGTCTATTGACAAAAGGTTCGTTGGTTGGTCTGTTGATGGAGACTGGCCCAAAAGCTGTCCCTTTCATGTGATGTCTTGGGGCATTTGGTAAATTCACCTCAAGTCTTTAGGACCCTTGGATGATAATATTTGGGTTTACTATGTATATTAAAGTGTTTCAAACCCTAAGACCTAAATTTAAACTTCATTTCCTAAAACCCAAAACCCCTCTCCCTTAGAAGACTCTCTCAAGTCACTGCGGAAGCTAGAAGTCAAGAAGGAACAAGGAGGGTTGTTGGTGGTCATATATTCTTTAAACATTATTGTTGTTTATTCAATGTGAGGTATGGTATCCACCTTGAACCTTCTTCCATTCAAGGAGTCATTTCTAAAAGATTTCACAAAGCCTTTTCAACCCTAGTTTCTTTTTTCTTCAACTCTATATGTTGGTCTTGCATGAAAACGTTTTAAATGACTTAATAATGATGTTTCTAGTGTTAGTTGATGATTTTAAGGTTAAAACTTCAATGAAATAAGGTTAAAGCTTTTCATCTAATGTTGGATTAAGAAATGGGTTAAATGAGCTTAGTTTTGTAATCTTTGAACTTTGGTCTCCTTATGTTGTTATTGATGTTTAGGTACTGCCCTAAGGGCTAATTTATGATGAATTATTGAGTAAACTGATATAGGTGATGGAAGCTTGGATTAAAGGGTAAGTTTGTTATGTTGATTAAGATTTAGTTATAAAATGCTCTTGAGTGGTATGGTCCACCTTCATAGTGGTGGTGTTTACGTGATGAATTTGGTTATGTTTAGTATGTTTTGTGCGTGTGCCTTTAAAGGCCTATTATGTGAAATGAAGCGATATTGAATATAGGTCTTGTATTGTGTTTTGTGAAGTTTAAATTGCATGTTTAGCTTAGATTATGCCTAAATGAAGTATATGGTTAGGTGAAGCATGCAAAGTGTGTGATTTGATGAATGAAGGTCTAAAGCATGTATAGAAGCTAATGTGAATGTAATGATATTTATGTGCAAGGTGTGCTCATATGTACACACACACACACACTGAAATGACTGTATGAAGCTAATTTGAAGAAAAAAAAGAGTTTTGGGGTGAACACTCTTCGTGAGTTGAGATGAAGTGCTTAGTAGCAACACACTACCTCCCAAGGTGTAGCTAATGGGCAAGCTATGTAAAAGTTAAAGTAAGACCTCACCCTAAGAATGTAAGGTGACCCTTCTACAATAAGGGAAGTATCGAGATTCCATGTTTATCTCGATTGGTCTATGTCAGTTAAGCTAACCCCTAGAAAAAAATTGAATGAACTAAGTCTTCTAAAAGAACGTGCTACTCAGGGTAGGCGGTGTTATAGGATGCTATATATCCATTGCACTAAGAACGACCTTCCAAAAAGGAAGACTTGGTGTCAAACCTTCTAAAAGAGTGTACTACTAAGGGTAGGTGGTGGTATGGGATGCCATCTATCCATTTCAGTAAGTAGGCATTCTTAAAGGGAAGTATTTGGTGGTTTGTTGAGTGTTTTTCTAATGTCTTGTGTTTTGAGTGGTGACTTGTTCTCCATGTGGAGTAAGCTTTTGCTGAGTAGTCTTAAGGATCTCCTTGGTGTCCATTGGAGGAAGTGTTTAAACGTTTCCTTCATGTCTTAAATTGGAGAGTCTTAGTATAACTTTAGTGGGGAAAATCCTATGGAAATGAGCTCACTTCGTCATTGGCAATACCTTAAAAGATCATTATCTTCGGTCTCTCTTTAAATCATTGTTATTTTTTGTATATTTGACTGTACTTGGTTAAGTCATTGTAAAGTGCTCAAATCCAAGGGAATCCATAAGGAGCTCTAATTGGGAGTAGTAGTATGGGATGCTACAGTCCCATTGCACTTTGTGTGACCTATAAGTACTATTGGAGAAGGGTACTTACATGAACGAATGTTTGACATATGTTTAGTTAAGAGTGTGAATTTGATTCCCATATGAGGTAAGCCTATGGTTTATGGTCTTAAGGATCCCTTTTGTGTGACTTAGAGGGGGTGTATGGACGGTCCCTTCTTGTCTTACCTTAGGGAATCTTAGGATAACATTTGTAAGGTAAACATCAATGGAAAAGGGTTTACATGATTTGCATTATGCCATTCATTGTAATGTATTCACTTTAACAGTCTTTATGTTAGTGTAATGTGTTCTATAAATTCTAAAATTATCAGATCCTTCTATTAAGTGTTCAATGATATTTCCTATGTTGTTTTGTTTCTAAATTCATGAATATTTCTATTATTTGGAATGAAATGTTATTTTACTAAATGTCCCTTTTTGCATGTTTTGCCATATGCCATAATGGTTGAAAGCTAAAAGGAAAATCTTGGGAATGTTTCTCTCATGACAAAGTTTGTCCTCATATATTCTAGAGCATAGTCTTTTTCTTACTTTATTATTTAAAGACTTGTAATGTATTTCTTTTTAATGTAGAGGGCCCTTTCCCTGTGATATTGTGTCATGTTTTTAAGTTTGCTTGTGACGATGACATTCTCTAAATATTTACAAAAGACTAGTTTTTATTAAATGTCTAGAAAAGTTTTAATTCCTCACTACTTTTCATGTCTTATGTAATGAAGGATAGTTAATGGGCTTGTATAAGACACCAAAGGGTAAAGTCGCCTTTTCACGAATCGAGGGTTCAACCTAACTTCTAGAAGGTACTATTAGGTCATGACACCTAGTGCCCACAGGGTGAAATATTAGACGAGGTGGTTCTCAAAATTAAAAGCCTATGGGTGTCACTTGTGGAAAAAGGCATGATGGGGAGTCTCTAATTGGGTAACGGGAGTTGCTTTGGATTTGGTAAGGATGTTCAAAATGTGATTGATTGTCCTACCATTGCGGGTAAAGGAAGATATACTAAGCCAGTTGCTCCTAATGTTCCAAAGGATGATGCTCCAAATAAGAGGTGTTTTTATGGACACCGGACTAGAGCAAAGCTGGATGGGGATGATGATGATGGTAAATCCTTGTATCTCTTTAGTGTTATGAGTTCCTTCTAAGTGGGGGAGTATGGTGAATAGTGGACTTTTTATTGATTCTCTCATTTCTTCTATTCAAATGAATCTTGAGAGTAGAAAGTCATAGAAGAATGTTGCATGTGCATAATGTTTAGGGGTCTTGTTAGAATTGAATTTCATTGATTCCTTGCATTGTGTATTTTATGCAGTTATGATTATTTTGTAAGATGTGTTTATGTTATTTTATCTTGCATATTAGCATTTTTCCATCACGAATTGCCTAAATGAAACATTTTTGAAATTTTGAAGCATGTTCATTGTAATGCACTGGCAGCTCACTGTGAAAATTTTCATAAATTGACTAATTCATGCTTTGGTCGAAAGTTGTTGTATGGTTGTTAGAATGATGTATATTAGCATTATAATAAATATAAAATTAGTTTTTCTATTTGGAATGAAGGATGTGAGTTATATGGCATAATAAGTTATAGAATTTATTCTAGTTTCTTGTCATGTTAAATGTCTCTAGATTAAGTGAAATTGATGTTTTCCCAGATGTTTGTGTTTTATAAGGTGTTATATGATGTGTTCATGAGTTTTTAACTGAATCTCTATTCCTGGAAGTGTTCGGAGAGTGGCAAGTGTTATTCGAGGACGAATTTTATCCAAGTGGTGCAGATTGTAATACCTTGAAAATGAATTAAGTGAAGATAGAGCCTAACATGGTTTTAATGATGGGATAAGGTCCTAAAATGGTCTATAATGTTTTACTGAGACAGTGTCTAAAGATTGAGGTGCATTGGAAGTCAAACGTAAAGGCACGACCAAGGCGTTGGACGACTAAGTCACCTATATGCCTCGTATGTGGTTATGTTCTTATATGTGTGTTTTATGTGTTAATAGGTTCTTATATGAGTTATTCTAGTGTTTATAGTCAGATAGTAATATTTCTTGATGTTTAGAGGTCAAACGTCCAAGAACATACATGCCGTTCGAAAGGTTTGTCTTGAAACGACCTTGTGTGTCTTTGCATGTTTCATTAAGGTTTACGTGTTCGTTCTTGATAAAATTAATGTGAGAGGTCCTAAAATCATATACAAACCTATTAGGGTTGGAAACCTCCGGGAAAAAGTCCCCAAGGACCAACCAAGGGTCCTTGAGGAAGGACCTTTTCCTTGAATCCAAGACTGCCAAGAAAGCCCTAAACGACGGAGGCAGTAGATGGCTCATGGGCCAGTTAACGCCCCATCAATGTGTGTCGCGGATCAGTACATAGGCGTGGGAGAATGCTAGAGAAGTACCAGCCACAGTCCCAAACCACGGACCAACAGAATGGTCCGTTTGTTGGGAGACGGTCTGTTGGTGGCCATCCGTCTGCGAGGCTGTGTCTCCTGTGCGCAGTTCACTGTAATGTCTAGGGTAAATTGGTAAATTCAATCCATTTCCAAATAAGACTTTGGGAGGATACTAAAGGGTCTTTTTGGTATTTTGAACATGTTTATAAACCTTTAACACTTAGAAGAATTCATTCTTCAAAAATCAAAACCCAAATTCCCTTAGAAATTCTGTAGAACTCCATAGGAGCCAAAACTCACGGAAGGGCTTGGATTGGAGATTTGAGTGGTGATTATTCATCAAATTGGTGGATTAACATCAGAGAAGTATAGTTTTTGATCCTTGACACTCTATTCATCAAGGAGACCAAAACTGAAAGAGTTTTCTAAACTTTTCGTAGATGAATTTTCCAATTTTATGATCTATCAAAGGGTTCTTATCTTAAAGGTTTTAAAGCACTGTTTGTTCATTGAATTTTTTTAATAAGATGATTTTAACTCAACTAACCTATGAACCCATGTAATTGATGAACCCTAGTTTTTGACTACTTTAAGGGTTAAGTGATATTGACTAGATGCTTATGAATTCAACTGTAGCTTTCTATGGGCTATCGAATGATTTGAGAATTGTATTCAATTGATGTATAGGTTGTATTAGATTGCCAAATCTATATTGAATTTACCTGCATCCATTGAGTATTATAGTTTTGTATTGAATTGATGTTCGTGGCTATTGACAAGGGCCTTATGGTATGGAATTGGATAATTTAGCTATGCATTGAAGTGGTGAGAATATATTGGTTGTACGATGACCTAAATCTCTTTATTTCATGTTAATTAGACTTCAATTATGTTTTTATTGTTATGGTACACTTATGGTGGTGGTTTTATGTGATTTACTTGCAATTGATGTGGCCTTGTTGACGTTATTCTATATATTGTAAATGATCATGGCTTTGTCGACAAACTACTTGAAGTACTATGATGATTTGTGTAGTTGATTGATGTGAATTATGATCATATCTACAGACATGTGAAGTAATGTGAAAGTATATGTTCTTTCTACGTATATTAGGATATCATGTTAGACTATGAGTATGTTTTTATGAGTCTAGTCTTAGAGTTGATGCAAGATTGTTCTTAATTGACTATATGAGTCTATGATGGTTATATTGATGATGTTATAGTAATTTTTAGGATTTCATAAAGATGACAAGGGTCATTCTTAAGTGCTTTAGGGAATGATATGGTATATGTTATAATGTGAAGAATGTTGTGTCTTTTTTGATAGACTTTTGCCCCTTACTTTATACATGTATGAATGATATGTGAATATGAGATGTCTTAACCAGGTAAGCTTAGTGCACCCCTTTCATGTATGAATTAATGATATGTGAGACCTTAAATGATGTTACAAAGGTCATGTACGTGGAACCATAAACCTAGTTGAAAGGCTATGAAGCTTGAAGTCTAAATCATAATGGTATCCTTCTTGTAATAAATGATGGGCTTAGGTGTTAGTTTGTTGGAACAAAATCATATCATCGTTAGAAAATTCATAATGAGCTATCTTTGTCACCATTGTAATGTAGCCCTAGTGGACCTCTTTGGTAGGATGAATGTGATTGAGTTTTGAACTAGATATGAAACCCCTTTGTATGAACCTTTAATGTAAATGACTCTATGACAACAAAGGCTAGCACCGAGTGAGTATGTATGAGAAGTAGTTTTACTTCATAATGAGATTAGAGTACAATGTGTAGCTCTACTTGAGAATGAGACTAGAGTGCATAAAAGCCCGTCATATTCCTTAACCATGTGCCTACATGGGATGTGTCTTAGTTCTACCCTTGGCAAGTAGAACACCGTCATCATAGTAGGTTAGAACTCCGGATTCCGTATATAGCTATCATGGTTTATGTCGGTTATTGCCTATTCACATCATAAGGGATACCTAATACGACTAGAGAAGTTCTATAAACTCTAGGTGGTGGTATGGGACGCTATGTAGACATTGCACAATAGGTTGTGAAGGTGTTAGTTAGAGTCCCTAGGTCTTGTCGGAGACCATTAGTTGAATGTCCTTATACGATGAATGAGTCTTAAATAAAGTAATGAATGTAATGACTTAAGTTAAGAAAACATGTTAAATGAATAAGTAATTATTTAGAGTAGGTAAGGGTTGTCTAGTTAAGTGTGAAGGGGGCATAGGAATGGTCACTTTGTATCATACCTAGATAAGTCTTAATAATGACTCTATTTAGGGAAGATGGTTGATTATGTAGACAGGATATAAGACTTAGATAGTCTTAAGGATTATTTAGATAATCTTGAAGAGGTGAATAATGGACGTTATCTAATTGATTTACTTAAATAAGTATTTTGGTAGCCTTTGGAAGGAGAAGTTCAAAACAGTGAAGAAGTTTACTGGAAATTTGTTCCTTAAAATGTCATAAATTAATTAAGTGATTCCTTATGAGTTTCTAAGGTTTTAAATGTTGTTATTATTATTATATTATGATACTTAAATGAAAAACATGCATATTTCATATAAATGTCCATTTTCATGACTTTTATAGATTATGCCATACATAGTACATGTGGATGTACTAATTCCATTCTTTTATCTATCTCCAAAGTGATTCATAGGTGAAGGTTCTTTTGGAGATCTAAGTTTTGATTAGAAGATCGTTCTAGCAAGTTGAAGTATGTCCTCATTTGACTCGAGGGCGTAGATGTCTTTTATTTCCTTTATCAAAGTATTGTTATAGACTACGTAGTACTATATTTCTATTATGTATGGTTCTGTCTTAAAGTACTCTTGTGTCTAAGATTTGATGAAATGAGACTTAGTATTTCCTATGAGTTTAATATGAAAAAGTTTTTAAAGCCTTATAGAATGTTTGTGAAAAGTTTTAATTTTGAACTACTTATCATATGTTTATATCCGATGAACGATGTGAAAGGGTTTGTACAAGACCTCCGAGAGGTCAAGTAGGCCGGTTGCACTCCGAGAATTCCATATCATCGAGGGTGTGGTCTCACGATGTTACATACATTGCAATGTTGTCTACTTGTTGTGAGGATATGCATGGTACGAGTCCTATTGAGACTATATGATAAAGTTCTTTCTTGGTATGCTTGTAGTTGACAATAGTATAGTGATTGATGTATGAAGTACATGTTAAGGCTTGTAGTGTCTTTGTAGGTTTACTTAGAATGTGTGAGGTTATGTGACTTCACATGTACATTGCACTAGAAGTCTTAGAATGAGATTATGAGGAGGGTTCTATGATGTCTCTTTGAAGTGAAGTTCAAGTATGTTAACGTTTACTATTGTCTTACTATGATGATGTTGGAAGTCTTTACTTGTATATGGTTTTATAATGAGTTCTTCTATGTGGTCCATAAAGTATGTTAGGTCAAATATGAGGTATATATCTTGTTATATGAAATGTTTTATAAATTTATGTGATGGGTTAATGAAGGTTGTATGTACGAGTACCTAGAGGATTTAAGGTGATATTTGATTGTGGATAGTGTAATGGGAAATCATCTATACATTGCACCAAGTATCACTAGAGGGTTACTTGGGAAGTTAATAAATTAAAAAGAAAAAAGAGTTTACTGTAAAGGGAAAAAGAAGCTTACTGTAAAGGAAATGGTAATTACTATGAAGTGATGTCGGTTATACCTTAAACGCATTTTATGGGTTTAGGTGATGTTGTGACTATTGTATATGGCTATCAAGTATGTGAAGTGTATGATGTATATGGCATCAAAGTTTATGAAGTTTTTATAAAAAGGCATGATGCATGGTTTCAAAGAAAAATGTCCTGCTTACATGCAAGGTTGTCATACATAGTGCATTCTTGTACTAAAACAATTCTTCTTCACCTTTTTATACAAAGTGTAAGTTATGACAGCTTAAAGGATGTCTCTAAGGTGAAGGGCTTGATATGTGATTCCCAAGCTCATGGAAAGGGATGCTTATGTTTCAAGGATTTCCTACATTATTTTTATGTAAAATTATGCAATTGCACATAATAATTTTTTATAAGGGTCATGTCCCTAATGTACTCTAATGATGTTGATTCTATGATGGGAAAAAGACATAGAGTCTTACTATGTAAATGTGATATTTTATCTATATAATTGAAGTGATGTTCTAGGATGTGATGTTCTATGAAAGTTTTAAATTTTCAGCTAAATTTACCTATGAAAATGCGATGAATGATAACTATGGGATTGTTTAAGACCTATGTGAGGTCAAGTACGCAATGTAACTACTAGGGGGTGCTCCCTGGTCATGAAAAATATGATATCAAAGCATGAGGTTATAAATGTGGTTTTACAGTCAAAAAGTCTCATATTGGAACGTCTAGTAAAGTCTCTTTCATTGGTGGTGAGTCGCAAAACATCCATGAGAGAGAGAGGCTATAGAAGATAGATTTTCTCTTCTTCATCATTCTCATGTTGTGCCATAGAATTTAAGTCTATAAGATCTCTCTCTTATTTTTTTTGTCCGGTGGTCTTTTAGATGTGATTGTTGGATGAGGTGCTATCTCTATGCTTGATGGAGAAACATGTGAGTTTTGATACTTATCTTGGTTTTATGGTTTGAGAAGTGAAAGCATGACTAGCCAATATCCTTGTGTGTGCCTATAAATTGCATTGCAAAAGTTTTCGCTAAATGATGCATGTTTACGAAAGGTAGTGTTTTGCTAGAAAGTGAAACCATGTGCAATGACTACCTATTGTTGTAATGTGTGTGGTATGACTCACCATTTTTACTTCACTAGATATGATGTATGACCATGCTTTGGTTAAAAGTTGAGAACTTCTTATTTAAAATGAATTGACCTTTGTGCATTGCTTGTGTATGAACTCATGAGACATGTAAGTATGTTGAGGAGAAGGATATTCGTCCTTAAACATAACTTATCATTGTAAGGTTGAGTATAGCCATCATGGCACAATGTCTAAATGATAAGGATTCTTATTGGTTTACTTGAGTCAAGTCTATGTGCATTGAAGTATGAGTGCTTATTTGCTTTTTGAGTGATATTGAACTTCCCTTTGTCTGACTTAAAGGTTTTTGCATAATGAGCTCTTAATGAAATTGTAACGACCCGAAAGTACCTCCTAGAAGAAGGGAGCACCCTTAAGTCAGAACAATTGCTTATTAACCTTTCGGAGTTCTTGTACAAGCCTTATCTATCATTCATTACATAAGACATGAAAAGTAGTGCAGAATTAAAACTTTTCACAAATAAATTAATTAAGAAAACGTCTTTCATAAAAGCTAGGGATTGATGTCGTTTTCACAAGCCAACGTAAAGACTCACATAAATATCTTAAGGACACGACCCTTTACATTAAATGAAAATACATAATACGATTTAATCATATAAATGCCACGACCCACAAGTACACCATAAAACATAGAGTATACAAGCAGAAGACTTTCTATATATGTTTTAACGATAGAAATTTCACACACGAAAAACTGATTTCCTAATAATTACACAAGTGGAAGACTTTCTTTTTAAACATTCAACCTTGGTTACATCTCCTTGAACCATCTAAATCTTAGAGTATACAACACTTTGGAATAATCCCATACAAGACAGTAAAAAAAAACTATGACATAAGGTACATGTGGATGTTGTCCTCCAATCGATGAGGACTCACCAATACTTCATATTCAAGCCTTATAAATCTATCCTTCCTCCAGGGGACACCAAGTCTTCAAATTCCCTACACTTTAGTCAAAAAGGAAAAGAAGGGGTTACCACATTATAGGCATTAAGTATGGAAGCCATGCAAAAACCATGAAAAAGCGACATTTAATAAATAATAATGATTTTCATTAATTTTGATAAAAACATCATACTATAAGCATTATAACAACATTTAACAACTTAGAAACACATAAAAATCATTTAAGGAAATAGTCACATTTTAGGAAAAGTTATAGTGAACTCACTTCACTGTACAGTGAACTCGATTCACTGTTACAGTGAAGATATTAATCTTCATTTGACACACCTTTTAACATATGAGTCCCTCATTAAAAGCTATTCTAAGACTCACTTAAGTAATACAAACAGAGACCGCCGATACACCAACTCTAGGGACACCTAAATGATCCTTAAGACCACCCATAATGAGATCAACATAAATTTACAAGACATAAAAACATATCATCATAAGACCCTCCTACCGAAGGTGATTCTAAGGTTCACTTGTGTGAGTTGTGAAGCGACTGCCCATACAATCCCTTAAACACGCAATTAAGAGATCCTATAGGCTGCCTAAGACAGAATCATTCTCACTTAATACATTAGCTTGCACATATACATGATATTCTCCCCAACCAAGGTTATCCAAAGACCAACTTAAGTAAATCAAGAAGATAATGTCCATTATGACCTATCCAAGATTACCTAGGCAATCCTTATGAATACCTAAATTTGGATCATGTCCACATAAACAATCATCTTCCCTTACTAGAGTCATTCTTAAGACTTATCAAGGAAAGATAAGAAGTGATCATTCCTATGCCCCCTTCACACCTTAACTAGATAACCTTTAACTACTCTAGATAAGTACTTATTCATTTAACATACTTTCTTAACTTAAGTCATTACATTCATTAGTTCACTAAGAGACATTCATCATATAAACGACATTCAAACTTACTATCTACTAAAGAAGTAACAAATGACAAAGTGGATCCTGGATCTAACAATGCATACACAGTAAAAGAGAAGACATGCAACGTACTAGTGACCACATCAGCTGACTTCTCCTGCTCCTCTGTACCTTTCAAAGCATAGAATCTGTTTCTGTTGGGAGGCTCGGCTGCAGCATTAGGATTAGGACAAGGCTGAGTATCTGCCTTGTAATGATTCCTCGCATGTGGGGAGTCCCTGATCACATGCCCACTCTTGCTGCACCCATAGCAGGCATTACTACCTACTAGACACTCACCTCTATGCAAACGACCACACTTACCACACGACTTGTTGTATGCTGAGTATTTCTATCATTGCCCTTCTTAGGGCAAGACCTGAACCCTTTGGTATTGTTGTTCCTAGAAGGAGTAGGATTACCTGAGTGCTGGTGCCCGTTCTTGAACTTGGGCCTATTCTGGACTCCAAACGAAGTCCTACCGGTGCTAGAACCAGCTTGATCCAAGGGCCTAGGCTTCTTGCCTTCTCGGCCTCTCTCTCTTAAACGACTCTCATCTACCTGGTGTGCATGTACAATCAACCTACCAAGGTCCATGTTATCATGCAACATGGATGCCTGACATTCCTGCACCATATCCTCCGATACACCAGTCACAAACCTGCTCATTTCATCCTTGCTATTGGACACCAAGGAAGAAGGATATTTGGAAAGCTTAACAAATTTGAAGGAGTATTCCTTGACAAACATACCTATCTATCGTAGGTTAATGAACTCCTCAACCTTATACTCTCCCTTCTCTTTGGGAAAATACCTTTCTAGGAATGCAGTCTTGAGAAAGTACCAAGTGATGGGACTTCTCTTGGTGCTCGTCCATCTTCCCACATTTTGTACCACACCTAAGCCATATCTTTGAGTTGATATGCAACGAACTCAGCCTTCTCCTTTTCATTAACACCCATGGCACAGAGAATTTTGTAGACCTCATTCACAAACTCCTGGTATCCTCATTAGGTCTTGACCCAAAGTAGACTGGAGGATTCATTCTGGTGAAATCCTCAGTCTGTTATCCATGGTGCTTGCATGTGGGTTCTCACTAGGAGCACCCTCTCTAGTGGCCTGGGTTGTGATAGCATGTGCCTGAGTTGTGATGGCTTGGGACATTTTAACTAGTGCTTCTCTCACTTCTCCATCCGTCAACGCAGCCGTGTTGATAGGCACTTGTACTCTAACACCTGGGCTTGAGGAAGAGCATAGTTTCCTACAACAACTTCTTCTTCTTCAACTCTTCTTCCAGCGTTTCTCCTTGTATTCATTGTTCTACACACACACACACACAAGAATGAAGTTAAATGCTAGAATGACACAAAATGTCAAATTTCCGCACGATAAAGAGTAGAAGAAGGGAATATTTCTACCATCAGTTAGTCCCTAAGTCATGATTGTGGTGCACTTCACAACCATGAATTAGAAACTACGCAACATGGTTGTTTTGAGCCCTAGTTCCTAAGTAATTTAACCTCATCTCTGATACCAAGTTTGTCACACCCGGAATCTAAACCCTAGATGAGACCAACATTGTTAACCTATAAGAGTTCGCAGACAAACCTCTTCTTAGATTTCATCACAATCATACAATTAAATTTGCAGAAAATTTATAAATTTTTAAAACATAGTGAAGTATATACTTAGACTTCATATAATTACTGAATAAGATTGATATATTACAACTCAAACAAAACAACAATCTATAATAGATTAAACAATTAAAATAAATACATAATATAATAATAGTTTTCCAAACGACCTTATTACAAATGCTTGAATAAATGTTTGAAATGAAACGCTATGGATAACATCGACTAGCTATGTCTAATGTACTAAAGCTAGAATGATAAACATAAGGTCTGGAGATACTAGTCCGAACCGCTTCAACGTATCTTCAATCTTCTTCAAGAACCTGAACCTATGAAAATAGTAATAGTATAGGGGTTAGTACACACTTGTACTAAGTATGGGTGTATGCACATAAACACATATGGACTATGCATAATCAATGAAAGCTCTTCCTATAGCAACAAGCCATTTATGGAAAGCTAAGTCACTTTACTTTCCTAATTCGTTATTTATGAATCATGCTATGAATATGATATATTTTTATGCATATAAATCACACAACTCATTTTGTATATGGACACAAGAACTTGGAATCATGAACATTATTTTAGAAAAACTCAAACAAAAGTTAATATTTTTGCTCCCTTAGGCCGAGAGATTCTTCCGCCATGCCTTGGTTTATTTTCCAATATTTTTTTTCTTTTTGTTGTGTAGTTCAATAATCTTCTTTGATCCTATGTTTTACTTACAAGTGCACTGATTCATTGTAGTCCCATACCTACAATTAATCAAGTAAGTAATCCAAAATACCGAGGAAATGATTGGGCTACTCTACCCACAAGTTATTTCCTCCATTCTTGTTAAATTGGGCATGAAGTCTTTATCAACCAATCATTATTTGCTATGCCCATTATTTGATCATTTTTGATAATACAAAGTTGTTGGGGCACATATATTCATATTATTGGCTATGTCCATTTATTTGATCATTTGCATAATATAAGAAGTCAGTATAAGCCAATCTTTATTGGCTATGCCCAGAACATGTTAAAACATCATTCTTATCAAACACTGATAATTGATATTCTTAAGCTCTTGCTTTCTTAGTTCACTTTGAACTTATATTTCTTCTTCTTTCTTTCTTACTTTCTTAAAAATTTTTTTAGCATTAAGATCATGTGAGCTAACATGAAATCCAGTGTCTGCCCACCCCGAAAAGGGGTGGTTCACCGATAAAAGTGAGCCTAGATCATGGGTGTCAACATGAAATCCAGTGTCTGGACAAAACTGAAAAGGGATGGTTCACCGGCTAAAGTTAAATCATGTCTAGTGTCTTCCCCATATCAAAAAGAGGTGGGTCACGACTAAAGCTAAACCGAATACTTTCTTTGAGCATTAACATACATAGATTATGTGAGCTAAACATGAAATCTGTGTCTTCCCCACACTGAAAAGGGGTGGTTCACCTGCCAATGTGAAACTGAATACTACCTAGCTCTCATAGGTGGAATCCACTGGATAGGTCCTATGTTGGCAACATAGATCAATGACTAGGAGATTTCGGAGACTACTAATCCACCTTAGTGGTAGCCTCATCTCATAAGGCTTATATGTGCTTGCACAAGCTCATTGCTAGTCTATCGGTGCTTTGCTCAATTTCATATACTTCTTAACTTTTAGAGTTGACTCATAAATTATGCAAGCTTGCTTCTAACATGAGGTAGGATTAATTAAATGGATAACTTGTCATTGTTTTTTTTACTTGATGAATGTGAACTTAAACCTTACATTGTTATCATGGTGGTAATGAGACTTGTCTCACGATTTCCAACATCCTCTTACGTGAGTATCTTTACAATTTTCGTTTAGGTGCAAGTGAGACCTGTCTCAATTCCTTTAACACCCCATTCTTGTAAATTTCATAACTCATAAGCTGTTAGTTATGTCATTACTCACCTTATCTTCCTCAATGTTATTTGGTAGCCTTATACCATTGTTTATGAAAGTTATAAACTTATTCAATGTACTACTATATTCATAGTTCATTTGCATAGGGTATATTGGGACTATCCATATAATTGACATACCCTTGGTTATGAATTCATTTGGTTACATTGGTCATGCTTAATTTGGTATAACTAAGTCATTAGGCAATTTTTATATCATGTTTTGGAAATAACATTTTAAGCCAATTTATTGGCATAAATAAAACTATGAGATTATCACTAGCCATGCCAATTAACTTTATGTATATCCTATACTGATTTCATCATTTTAATTAAGCCAACTTTTCATCAAAAGAACAATTCAGTGCTTTTGGCCAAGCTATAAAGTTGATTTGGCATTGAAGATTCCTGAATTATCTTTGATTAACATCTTATTTCTTCTAGGAAAAATTGCATTCCAAACAATTACAAACATATCTATTGTAAACACAAAGAGTAATTCGAAAACCATCATTACTTTTAAAACAGTAACCTGAATTTCATAAACGAGTTATCACAATTTCATCTTTTTGAACACAATTAGGCATTAATCATAGGGTTCTAACCTATAGGTCTCATTCGACGTTATTAAATCATAGCAACCTATACATAATGATCAGTTAGCACGTCATACCAACAATATGCTCTAGATTTTGCATACATACTACTAGAAGTCAAAAATAGGGAGAACTAGGGAGATGGACATTCAAAGAATTCATTAGGAACAACCGTAGTTTCAGATCTCTTGAACTCAAAACATTTGAAAAGCCTCTTGGGGAAAGGAATCCAAGAGATATAACCCATACCTTACTATAGAATGCAATCTATGATGATCACCCCATATTTTGCACAAAAGATCTTGAAGAATTGCATTGAAATCACCTAAGAAGAATTGAGAGAAATTTTTTGTATTTCTCCCGCTTGCTTACTGTTTTAAAATCGTGTTTTTCGAGTGATTAATCATGAGTCTACTTCATAGGAACTGATATTGACTAATTCAACTTAGAATAATTAACTTAATTAAATAAATAAATTAACTAATTAACAAAACGCCCCTCCTAATTTGACTAAAAATAGGAGAACATTTCACTTAGCCAAATCTGAAATTTTCCTAAGGTTTTCGCGTTCGACCATGAATTTTAACTAATTAATTAAGTTGATAATTTAATTTTTTAAGTGACCTAGGGTAATTACTAAAGTACCCCTAAGTAATTAGGACCATTATCAACCCCTTTGGACCATCCTAGGTTAGGTACTAGGATGTTTCTTGAGTTAGTTACCCGGATAGTGTCAGCCGGTTAGATTTTAGGATCTTGGTCACACTAGTTGGTTAATTTAGGTTAGTCATAGGTTAGTTATCTAATTATGTAAGTTAGTTATAGCCTAGAGTTTATTAGGAATCTAGGCCCCACATGGCTTGAGCTGTGTGAACACCTGCCCCCCAACCGCCGTAATCGAATTCGGTTCGGCTTGTCCCTTGGCCGGTTCGCACATGTGCTTGAGCATGTGTTGCTACTCATTTCTTGTTGTCCCAAGGATCCTCACTATATCCTTGGCATTTGATTACTATACATGATCATTTTAAATGATCATGTGCTATGGTACCTAGGCTTGACACTTGGATGCCTAGTACCTAATTTGTAAGTTAAGGAATTAAGCATTTTATTTTATGGTCTTCATAGCAGGAATAATTCCTAAACAATCATGAATCGGGGAATTCGAACATCAAAATATATTTTAATACATAGAAATTGGCTAACACCCTTAAGCCAATATTCTCTAATACTCCCAATATTACTCAATATTGGGCATTGGAATGCCTATTTAGCCCAATAACTATTCTTGAAACATAATAGGCTCTTCATTAGACGAGTACATGTTTCAAAAGAGGTATCAAAGGTTAATTAGATATCATAATTCACTAATTGATGAATATTAATGGTGAAAATTTACCTTTTTCATCCCTAAAACCTTCCCCTAGTTTGGTCTTCTATGGTGTTTTAACTAGAGAGAGAAAGAAGAGTGACAGAAGAGAGTTTTGGGTTTGTTAGTTATGATAGTTTAGTTAGTCTTATTTAGGTTAGGATTTTATATAGGGGGGTTAAAATACCTTAATTATTCTTTACCTAACCCCTAAATAACTTCCAAACCAAGTGCTGTAATTAAAAGGAACAAGTCAAAATGTGCAGCAAAATATAGACCTTTTCAACGAGACACTGATTGACAGATCGTTAGTCCATCAACGGCCAGTCCCTCCTTCCGTGCTGCACATCCATACGTAAGTTCATTCAAAATGACCCATCCTTGATTTCTGCTAAGTGACCATTCCTGCCCCGTCGATTCACCAACAGTCCGTCGGTGGCATCCGTTGGTGAAACTATCTTTTGACAGGTTTTGCCCAATATTGCAAGGGTCCTCATCAAGGGCCATTCGTTTGTACTTGGGGATTCGTACCCGGACGTTTCGACCACAAATAACCTTAAACACATGTTAGAAACCCTTCCACAAATTTTGATAATTTTCTGACTTCTAAAAGCTAGTGAAATAGACTAAGGCACGCTAGTACGTCCTTGAACTAGTTTCCGGACGTCATGGACGTTTCAGTTTCTAGACTTACTAAATGACTTATAATCATTAAAATGGACCTTAAAACAGTGTCTATTCCTTAGGACTTTTATGTTAGGCTATAGAACTAGCTTGGATTATCGAAATTTTACATTATCCCCCCTTAGGAACATTCTTCTTTAGAAGGAAGGTATATATTCAAGTCTAGCAGCCCAACAAACAACAATATATAAAAACATCAACCATATAAACTACACAAGGAAATTTAAAAATCATCAATTACCACACATGAAAATCAACATTACATTATGAGGAATATCCTTCTCACAACATCAACAACTCAACATAGCACTTATGAGTCAATTATGCAAAATTTGAACCTACCAACATGATACATGCCATTTAATAAAGATTCACCATATGAAAATGTACCAATTGACTCAAATAAGAAAAATTGAAAAATAAAATTCAAGTAAAAATGCACATTAACTGTAATTCAGTGTAATGATATCAGAAATGCACCTTTTGCAAAACTTCACTAAAAATGAAAGAAACATCAATTTTAATCATTATTTTCATTATAAGTAAGAACTACAAACCTTAGTTATCAAATATATGAGGGTAACAGGACTTGATGTCGGCCTCGTCGTCCCATGTTTCACCCTCAACTAGGTGATTCTTCCATGACAACTTTACAGAAGCCACTTCTTTATTCCTCAATTTCATTACTTGCCTATCAAGGATTCTACCGTAACCTCCTCATAAGAGAGGTTGTCTTTAACACTTAGACCCTCAATAGGAAGAATAGACTCGTGATCACCGATACAGTTCTTAAGCATGTAAACATGGAAATGCGGATGAACCAAAGTCAATTAACTAGAAAGCTTCAATTCATAGGCAAATTTACCAACTCTTTGCAAGATTTTATGGGGACCCACATAACGAGGACTCAACTTACCTTTTTTGCCAAATCTAACCGCCCCTTTCATAGGCAAAAATTTCAAATACACCTTATCAACTTCTTCAAACTCTAAATCCCTTCTCCTATGATCGGCATTAGACTTTTGCTGACTATAGGCCGTTGGCAAGTGATTCCTTATAATATGAACTTTCTCCAAAGTCTTATAAATCAAGTCAGGACCACGAATCGAAGTCTCACCTACTTCAAACCATCCGATAGGAGACCTTCATTTCCTCCCACAAAAGGCTTAATAAGGATCTATGGATATGGATTGAATGACAACTATTATTATAAGCAAACTCCACCAAAGTCAAATGCTTATCCTAATTTCCCTTCAAATCAATAATACAATCTCTAAGCATATCCTCAAGGGTTTGAACAGTGCGCTCCGCTTGACCATCCGTTTGAGGATGAAAAGTGGTGCTTAACTTCACTTCAGTACCCAAACCTTCTTCGAATAATCTCCAATACCTTGATGTGAATTGTGCACCCCGATCCGATATGATGCATAATGGAATACCATGGCAACAGACAATCTCATCTATGAAGATCCTTGCATAATCTTCCGTCGAATAAGTAGACTTGACGAGAATGAAATGAGAAGACTTGGTCAATCTATCCACAATCCCCCATATATAGTCATATTGCCTTTGAGTACAGATTAAACTACTACAAAATCTATATTGATATCTTCCCACTTCCAAGTAGGAACCAGGATTTCATGTAGCAAGGCACCCAACTTTTGATGTTTGACTTTCGCTTGTTTGCAATGTGGAAACTTACCAACAAACTCCTCTATGTCCTTTTTCAAACCTTCCTACAAAAATACTTCTCTAAGGTCATGATACATTTTTGTTGAACCGGATGCATGGAGTAAGGGGACCCATGGGCTTCCTCAAGGATCCGGTTCCTCAATCCATCTATATTGGGAACACACAACCTTCCTTTATACCTTAATACACCATTCTCCCCTAAGGATAATGACTTATTAAGTTTACCAATAACCAATTCCGTCACCTCCATAAATGATTGTTCAAGGTGTTGTTAGGACTTTACCTCAATTACCAATGATTAGTTGGAGTTATGATGGACCACGAAACCACCATTTACATAATTTTTCAACCTCACACCTAATTTAGCTAACCTATGAACACCTCTCACTAGGTCATTATTGGATTCCTCTATGTTAGACACACTACCCATGGTCATACAATTTATAGCATCCGCAACCACATTAGCCTAGCCCGGGTGATAGAGACCATTTATGTCGTAATCTTTAACCAAACAAACCACCTTCTTTGTCGGAGATTAAACTCCTTTTGGGTTAACACATATTAGAGACTTGGTCTCTTATTATATGATATAAACACTTTTAGAGATTCATTTTTCTTGCTTTCAAACAAGAGATTATATGACCTCTAGGGATAGATTATCCCCCCTTCTACTATAAAATGGACTCATTTAGAAAGTTAAACTTCACCGCCCTCGTTCTGCCATCTTTAGAGGCAAAGTAAGCATGCAACCAATCCATACCAAAAAAGACATCAAAATAAAGAATATCAAGTTTTACTAGCTCATCTTAAGAAACTCTATTGGGAAACATTACAAGACAATTTCTATACACCCTTTTTGCAACAACCGACTCACCCACCGGGGTAGACACTATAAAAGGTTCATGTAATTTATCGGGCACAATGTCAAAATTTTTAGCTACTAGAGGAGTAACTAATGATAAGGTAGCACTGGTATCAAGTAAGGAATATACATCAATAGAGAAGAAATTCAACATACCGGTCACCGTATCAGGAGAAGTCTCTTGCTCATCTCTAGAGCGGAGAGCATAGAAGTGGTTTTTCTATGAAGCCTCATTTGAACCACTTGCTTGATATTGACCACTACCCTTGTCTTGACCCCTCACATTAGGGAAATACCTAACCTTGTGCCCACTTATACTACACCGAAAACAATAGTTCGTCCCCTTAAAACAATCATTATAGTGCTTCTTGCCACAGTTTCTACAGGTTGGCTTTTCGGTTGGTGAACTAGTATCCTTTCCCTTCTTAGGCTTAGGGTTAGACACACTATACTCCTTAGACTTAGGAAACTTAGAAGAAACATGATTATAAACCCTCTTCTTAACCCTAAGCTTGTATTGTATCTCAAGACTTCACTTTGAAGAACCACAATCAAAAGATCTTGCCCTCTTAGCATCTCTAATCTTCCTCTTAGCCTTGCCTCTTCTACATGTTGGGCATGAATCATAAGATGAGAAATGTTCATGTTGTCATGTAGCATATCTTAATGACACTCCTTTTGCAAATTATCATACACCCCCGTCATTAAATGGCTCATTTTATCTCAAGGACCGCAAAAATCAAAGAAGGAGCATATTTTGACAATTCTGTGAATTTCAAGGAGTATTAATGAACATTCATACTTCCTTGGCGAAGGTTGCTGAACTACACAAATTTAGCATCCCTTTTCTCCTTAGGAAAGAAACCGATCAAGAAAAGCCTTCTTGAACACTTCCCAAGTCACGATTCAACCTTTTAAAGGCCTATTGTCCCTCCATTGGACATACCATGCTTGATCCACATCCTTGATTTAATAGGTGGATAACTCAACCTTCATACTAGTAAACAACCTCATATCATAGAGGATCTTGTTGATTACATTGATGAACTGTTCGGGGTCTTCTTCAACCTTGGACCCATAGAAAGTAGGAGGGTTCATCCTTGTGAAATCCCTAAGACGGGAGGCCACAGTAGAAACTTGTTGATGAGCTCGGGTTACAACCTCCTAATTATATTGGGCCATCATGGCATGGGCTTGAGTAGTGGCGGCTTGTGCTTGGATAGTAATGATTTGGCCATTTGAAGGAGAGCGACCCTTATGTTCTCATCTGTCAAAGGGGGAGGATTCACCGGGGCTTGGATATAATTCACATCTTCCTCAAGAGGAGGAATTTGATCACTACGAAGTGGAACTGCCGCATTGGCAATCTCTTTTTCATGTCTTTGTCCCGCATTCCTTTGAGTACTCATTGACTATAATCATAATAAGAAGATAAGATGCAAAAGCACATAAAGTTAACACCCTAAAGGCTTGATATTGGACATTCAAGGAAGTGAGAGTATCCTAAGCACTCGTAAATGCCTATTCATAAGTGTGGAGTGCTTCACAATTATGAATATGAACCTTCATCGACATGGTTGAGAGAGACATCGAAACAACGATATATAACCTCATGCTATGATACCAAGTTTGTCACATCCACGAATAGCCCCTAGACATAACCGGCATCGTCGTCCTTTTTAAAGACTAAGACTAGCCTCTTATCTTACATTATTACATTCATAGGTAAAATTTAGCGGAAAATTTACAACTTTTTAGTACATCTACTCGAAGGTTTACATAGACCTCTTCATACACATAGTATATATATATTGAGTATACATAGATCCTTCATACAGGGAGATTCATTAGTCTTCTAATTTTATTGCACATAAGTATACAAAAAATAATAGTCATCTAATAACCATATAATAAGAGTGTAAGAAATTTATCATAACCCATACATATATGAAAGAATGCCTCACATGGACTATACAATGCTTCATACTAAATTGAAAAGAAAGGAACATGAAGTTTTAAACTCATAGAAATCCATTAGATAGATAGTTGCATCGCACTCAGTATGTGAAGACCTACCTTACTTGGATGATCAAGGGATCCAAGACTTCTTCAAGTCGCCTTCAGTACCACTCAACCGAACGGAACCTAAAATGTTGGGAAAAAGGAAAAAATAGGGTTAGTACACCACTTGTACTAAGTATGAGACCATATGCACACATACTTTTAAATCATGCTAAGAAAAGGGACATTTCATAAAGAAATGCATTTTACTTTGAAAACACATACTCGTATTCAACAAGACCATACCAATAAATAGGACAAGTTCGGTAGGTCATAGGCACGTACATCACAAGAAAAACAACACCAAATCTAGTCAAGTGAACATGCATAGCATATAGTTGAATACATAGCCAAGAATCTCTATCATCAATTCATAATAGTAACAAGCATGAATAAGAATACCTATAAACATGACTAAAGAAAGATAATTACCTATGAACCCCTATAAAGTCAAGTGCAATGACTAAGCAAATCCCCATAACCTTACTCAATAAGTATCCCAACAAGCATAATGGCTACATATTACTTCACATATCATAACATTTAAAAGTACATAACATTATAATTTAACAATATATATCATCACATATTCATAAGTGACACCAATCAACATGTAGTATCAACAATCTGCAAGTTCATCATATACATGTAATATAAAATTATACACATTTTTATACATAAGAATATCCTCCTAAGACTCCCTTCAAGTAAAACTAGTGCAATGTTTAGGTAGAGTCCCATACCCCTACCTATAATAAGCTAAACCCCATAGGTCATATTAGTTAGAGTTCAATCCTTTAGTTCATTTTACCTTTTGGGAAAATCTTCTCCTAACCGACATAGACCACATGATCTAATATGGAGTCCAGTGTCATGGAAGCCTACACTAAAAGAAGGAGGACCACTTGCCAATGTAGTACTAGAACATTAACATAGCAACTACATGGATCCACTAGCTAGTGTTCCTATTGGGGCAACATAGTTCAAGAGCTAGGAGATATAGTTGGGCCCCTCTTTATGTTACATGCATTGTAGTCTCCAATATCAATAGTACATTCATGATCCTACCTTCCCTATATGGGATGGGACACTCCTCACTCTAGTTCACTCAGTTCTAAGCTAGAGTCCCTTTTTGAAAAGTCTTTAATGTCTTTATTAATCATTATAACTTATTGTAGGTCATATGTTATAACCCTTGTATAACATCATCATCATAATATCTCAATAAGAATTGCATAAGATTGTCATTTCATTATAATTGATATAGGTGAGGCTAGCACATTAACATTTTCATATCATGATAAGCCACATTTGTAAATCATTCACCATCCTTATAAATTTATATCTTAAGCCAACACCTCACACATCATAGTCAAGGCATTTAAATTCAACATCATACCATCCTATCAATCCTAATAAAAGGCATACTCCAATACAACATTATGACTTAATAACAATTAACCATAATTTGAAGTAAAGGATAGGGATCATAAGAATTACCAAGTCTTCTTCATAGTTCACCTTCAATATCTTACCAAAAACCGTCAATTCAACCTAATTTGGGTATACATCATCATAAGTCAATAACCAACATGATAAAAAAGCTAGAAGAATCACTACTTCACAATTCAATACTAGACCATACCTTAAGACAAGATAGTTAGATCAAATAACAATATACTTCATAATCTAGATCATATTATCAAGAAATACCATGACTACAAATAACCCTAATTCATACATGATTAGTGTAAAAACATCATCTAGTAGTAATTCAACCAATAACAAAGCCAATTGAACCAATACAACCTATTTTATATCAAGATCAAAACCTAGGGTTAATGGGTAAGGGTCATCTTCTACAAATTAGACCAATCCATCAAGATATATCATAAAATTGAGTTATAAACATGTTAATATAACCATAATATCCAAAAGCATAAACACAATAAATTCATAACATAATTTTCGATATTGAATGAAACCCACATGAAAACTTAATTTTCGGAAATCAATTTGATGGAACCCTTTGAGGAAAGAGGCCTCAATGGTGAATTCGATCCCATACCTTAATATTTATGGATAAAATTGTCCCTTTTCATCGCTTAAACCCTCCCCTAGATTGGTATTCAATGGTGTTCTTCACTAGAGAGAGAAAGAGAGAGAAGGAAGGGAGTTTTGGGTTTGTGAGTTATGAGAGTTTAGTTAGTCTTAATTAGGTTAGGACGTTATATAGGGGGTAAACTCACTTAATTGGTCTTTCCCTAATCATTAATTAACTTCGTAACTAAGTCAACTAATTAGAGGATCAAGTCAAAACATGCATCAAAACACAGACCTCATCGACGAGACCACGATTGACGGATCGTTTGTCCATAAACAGCTAGTCCCTTCTTCCGTGCTGCACATCTGTAGGTGAGTTCATAAGCTATGAAAAATGACCCCTCCATTATTTTGTGAAAGTGACCATCACGCCCCGTCGATTCACCAATATCCCCTCTATGGCATCCGTTGGTGACACTCACTTTTGACAACTTTTGTCCACTCTTGTAAGGGTCCTCCTCAAGGGCCCTTGGTTGGTTCTTGGGGAGTCGTACACTTACATTTTGACCATGAATCAACATAAACACATGTTCACCCTAAACCAATATTAATCATTTTCCAACTTCTAAAAGGTAGTCAAATAAGCTAATGCACACTACTACCTCCTTGAACTAGTTTCTGGATGTCATGCACGTTCTTGGACATTTTGGTTTCTAGACCTCCTAAATGACATTTTTATTAAAGTGGACCTTCAAACAATGTCTAAACCTTAGTATACTTATTTTAGCCTCTAGAACACGTCTTCGATTTACGAAATGTTACAGATCATTTATCATATAAAATAGAATCTCATAATTTTAGAACATACAGTAACCGAAGTAATTTTACAGTGAAACAATGAAACATAGAGAAACGTAACACTGAACCATTCTTCCCAAGCATAGTCGAATCATTTACCTTGAGGTTTTTCTAACCAATTCATCCTAAGATTCTCTAAGGTAAGAGAAGAAGGGACAGCCCATACACCCCTTTCAAGACACATTAAAACAATCCTTAAGACTACCAGTCATAGGCTTACCTCGGCTGGGATAACAAGTCCACACTCTTGATTATATATTTTAAAGACACTCATACACGAAGTATTTCATGTAAGAACCCTTATCCAATAGGACCTATAAGTTACACTAAGTGCAATGTGAGAATATCATCCTATATTACTACTCCTACTTACTGATCTTTGAGGATTCCCTTGGATTAAGCACTCTACATTAGTCACTCCTAACTTCATCACATAAAACCTAGCTTCAACATACTTCCTTAACATCAAAACTCCCCTTTTATAAAAGGCCTATTTAGTGCAATGGATAGATAGCGTCCCATAGTACCACCTACCCCAAGTAGTACGTTCTTTTAGGAGAGTTAGTTCATCCATTTAATATAAAACACACCAAGACTCTCTTTTCGAAAGGTCTACCTAGTTCAATGGATAGATAACGTCTCATACAACCACCTATCCTAGGTATTACGTTCTTTTAGGAGACTTAGTGCATTAATTCTTTTGTGGGGGAATAGTTTTAACAAACATAGACCAGTAGAGATAGATATGGATTCCCGATACTACCCTTATCAAATGATGGTTCCCAGTTGCCTAGGGTGGGGTATTTCTCCTAGATTTTACATGGATTTTACAATACCGACACCTATGTGGTTACATAGTTAGGGGATAAGGAGATTGATACTAAGTAATTCACATTCATTAGCTTCAATCATTCCTTCATCATTTAAAATCTGAGTGTGTATGTACACCTTTCACATCAATCATCATTTTAATTAATATTGAATTCTAAACATGCTCACCCCTTTATTCATCATTTCTCACACACTAGCATTCTCTGCATATACACATACTTCATTTAGGCATAGTCTAAGCAATACATATAAATGCAAGCTTTGTAATACATATGAACATGAACCTCATCATTATAACTTCATTTCACACCTTACGCCTTCAAAGCCACACTCACGACACATACATACATACATATATATATATATATATATATATATATATATAGAGAGAGAGAGAGAGAGAGAGAGAGATACACCATTTACACAAGATTTGATCACCTATAGCCAATTATTCAATATTTTATCAAAATATGGCCCTTAAGGCAGTAGCTAAACCATAATAACAACATAAGAAAACCAAAGTTCATACCCTACACAAACATGTTCATATAACTCATCTGTTAAGCTAAAAGTTCGAAATATGCATAAACATTAGTTCATTAGGGTTTTAAAATTTAAATAATCAAAAAAATACTAGAAACAACCTATTTGAACCATTACAACACTTTTATATGAAGACTCATACTTAGTATAAAACTACGAGAAGATGGAGTTTGAAAACCCTTTATGAAATATTTTAGATATGACTCCTTGAATGTAAGAGCATTCAAGATGACTACCATACATCAATAAGAAGTAAACCCACTAACTTTTATGAAGAAACGCGTCCAACCAGCCCTCCTATCTCTTGCTTAAGTCTCTGCTCCAATGGTGACTTGAAAGTGTTTGACTTTAAAGAGAGAGTTTAAATATTTGAAGTGAGGGTTCTTGTGTAGGTATAAGACTTAAAAATAATCTAATATAACTTAAAAATACTAAAAATTTTGTCCTAGGTTCATATAATACATGGGGTGAATTTACAAAACACACCAAGCCAAGGTAGCCGCGTCCAACACCTTTTGCAGGACCACCATTGACGCCCATCAACGATGGACCGTCGATGCATGGATGTCGCGTTGATGGTGGATCGTGGTTTTGTAGTGAAGCTCAAAAATTGTGTAGGATGCAGGTCCAATCGATGGATAAAGTCGATGAAACGTCGATTTGTCGACTGGTTCATTGGTTGAGACTGTTTTGGCAGTTTTGGGTCCAAGTCTTGGGTTCTTCTGTAGGGCCCCTCGTGGGTCCTAGGTGGAGTCTTAATCAAACTTTAAACCCCTTTACAAAGTTGTATATTTCTTAGGAATATTTAACCTCAATTTTGATTAAAACAAACACGTAAAAATAACTAAAACACATCAAGACACACAAGTACTTTCTAAGACACACCTTTCGAACGTCATGGACGTTTGACCTCCAAACGTTACCAAACTTCACAAACTGCCTAAGAAAGTCAATATAACTCATATTAACACAAAACTAACTCATGAAACATTCACTAAGCTCTAGTTCGCCTTAGTTCGTTTTAGGGTGTTACATTATCCCCCACTTAGAACAATATTCGTCCTCGAATGACACTAAACTCTTTTAAGAACACTAAGGACATTACATGAAGCATTTATCACACTAAATAAAGGTTCAAACATTGATAATGAATGCGCAAAACATACAAGGAACACAATTGCACCATTATAAGCACTTCGCTAAGCAACACATGCAACATTTAAAAGGAAACTTCCAAATTCAAGGACACACTTAATTCTTCATTTTATGGAGTAACTACATTCTTCAACATTAGAAATGCTCATAAACATCATTTTAAACACATATGAACCATTATTCATGAAAATGAAATTTTTCCTCAAAGTTCAAAATTTTACAATGACCATCAATCCTCACATAGTGAAACATGCATGATTTTCAACAATTTCTCCTTTAAGCAATTTATAAAGAAGTCATGAACATAAGGAAAAGAAAATCACATAAAATTATTTTATAACATATACATAACAATCATAAAGGTTTAAGACATACCGAGACTATCAAATCAGGACTAGTTCTCCCTCGTAGCTCCTATCCCCTAGGGAGGTTTCTTCTATGGAGAATTACGATATAGATGAGCTTGATTGACCCCTTTTCATTTTGAATTGATGTTGGGGAAGTCCCTTATCTTGTGAGTATAACTACAACATTCAAAGCGAACATCCGTTCCGGCAAGACACTAACCCAAGTGTTTCTTCGCACAAGTAGTACACATAGGTGTCTCAAATGTATGCCCACCACCTTGGGAATTTTGGTTGGAAACTCTATACTTGTTCTATATGTAAGAATCTTAGTGATAGAACCTCCTCTTAGGTTTTTCTTGACTAGATTCATCAAACCTAGGCTTCTTCCCCTCTTGCCTTATCTCCATAATTTTGGACTCCTTAATTTGTTGTGCATACACCATGAGTCTAGAGATATCCATGTCATTAAGGGGCATTATCATACGACACTCCTTTTTCACCAAGCTAGACACTCCCATCACAAATTTGTTCATCCTAGCTCTAGGGTTGGCTTCCATGGTTGGGGCATACTTAGAGAACTTGGTGAATTTCAAAGGGTATTCTTTCACATTCATTCCCCCTTGACGAAGATTCATGAAGTATACCATATTCTTCTCACTCTACTCTAAAGGAAAGAACCTATATAGAAAAGCCTCTTTGAACAATTCCCTATCTACCAGACCATCCCTTCAAGGTCTTTCATCCTTCAATTGCTCAAACTACACTAGAGCCACATCCTTGAGTTGGTAAGCGGCTAGCTTCTCTCTCTCCCTAGGGGTAACACCCATAGCATCTACGACCTAGAATATCTTATCTCTGAAGCTTTGTGGAACTTAATTCACATTAGTTCCATGGAAAGTAGGATGCTTCATTATCATGAAATCCTGAATCCTAGAAGTAGGACTTCTAACATTAGGTTGAGATCTATCCCGTCGGTTACCATGGGCAACAAAATGATTCGTCACGACTTGAGCTTGAGCCGTCATGAGTTGGGGAAAATTAATTAGGGCATCCCCCAACTCTGCATTAGTCATATCCCCCTTCGACAAAGGGAGCTTGAGGAGCTTGAGGCATAGGGGGAATATGAGGTCCTTGGGTACCTTGAGGTTCTGGAGGGAGAACAGCCTCATTTCACCTTCACTTGGTCAACTATAAGGACTTGGTCAACACGGGGATGGATCCTCTTATTAGCTAGACATTCCTCCGCCCCCCTAGCGATTTCTCTCCTCATATTCATGTCCTATAAACACAAAGAGAAGAGGTTGAGAGAGACATCTTATAGAACTCAAGTCTAGGACATGACATTAGAATAATGAAGAAAGTAAAACATTTATCATCTTATAGACTCTCATTTATGGATGTGTCACGACTCACACCAATGAACAAGAACCTACTAGACGTGGATTGTCAGACTTTACACCCTAAACTATTTCCCATAACTTATGCTCTGAAACCAAGTCTATAACGACCCGAAAATACCCCTAAAAAAGGGAGCACCCTTAGGTTGGAACAATTGCGTACTTGACCTTTCGGAGGCCTTGTAGAAACCTTAACTATCATTCATTACAAAAGACATAAAAAGTATTGCGGAATTAAAACTTTTCATGAATAAATTAATAAAGAAAACATCTTCCATAAAATCTAAGGATTGATCTCGTCTTAATAAGTAAACTTATAGACTCGACATAAATATCTTAGCGATACGACCCTTACTTTAGATGAAAATACATAATAAGTCTTAACCATAGATTTTAAGAAATAGAACTATGTCCTCGAATATAAGAGGACATACCCAATCTTGAGAGGATAGATTCCAAAACATTGTATGCTAGTCTTCAAACGCCTCCAACCTATACTTATTAAGTATATAAAAGCATGGGGTTAATACAAAACAATGTACTAAGTATGACATATTCAAAAATATGCAATTTAGTAAAATAAACTTTCATGACAAATATGTAAAACTTTCATGATTATAGATTTAAAATAGTATCAAATAATCATTTATCATAAAAATAAGAATTGTGATAATTTTAGAACCAAACGATAATTTTACAGTACCAGTAGTCCATTTATAGTGAAACAGTGAAACATAGAGAAACCTTAAAGTGAACCATGCTTCCCAAGCATTGTGAAATCATTATCCTTGAGGTTTCCCTAAACAAGTTATCCTAAGATTCCCTAAGATAACACAAGAAGGGACAGCCCATACACCCCCTTCAAGACACACAAAAGCAATCCTTAACACTGCCAACTATGGGCTTACCTCGGCCAGGAAAATAAGTCCACACTCTTGGTTAGACATTTGAATGACACTCATACAAGAATGATTTCATGTAAGTACCCTTCTCTAATAGGACATATAAGTTAAACTAAGTGCTATGCGATAGTAGCATCCCATACTACTACTCCCACTTAGTGCTCCTTGAGGATTCCCTTGAATCAAGCACTCTACATTAGTCACTCCTAACATCATCACATAAAAGATAGCTTTAACATAATTACATAAAATTAGAACTTAACTTACCTAGCGTCATTTACAACACATGATAGAACACACCAAGACTCCCCTTTCGGCACATCTACTTAGTGCAATGGGTAAATAGCATCCCATATCACAACCTACCCTAAGTAGTATGTTCTTTTAGGAGACTTAGTTCATACATTTAATATAAAACACACCAAGACTCCCCTTTTGGAAGGTTTACATACTACAATCGATAGATAACTTCCCTACCACCACGTACCCTAAGTAGTACGTTCTTTTAGGAGACTTAGTGCATTCGTTCTTTTGTGGGGGAATAGGTTTAAATGACATAGACCATGAGATATATACATGGAATCCCCATACTACCCTTATCGGATTAGGGCTCCCCACTTGCCTAGGGTGGCGTCTTTCTCTTAGCTTTTAAATGAATTTTCTAGTACTTACACCTATGCGGGCGCATAATTAAGGGGTAAGGATATTGCTTCTAAGTAACTTACTCTCTACTAAAGAGGAGTACTCATATCAAGTGGTACATTAGAAACAACATATTTACTCACAATGTGAACCCACTCCTTCTTCAAATCCTCTCGGTATTAAGCATAACTCCCTCAATGAGTCTTAAACATTCATTACTAAAGGTCAAGGATAACTTTGGACACTCTATCTCAACTCTTAATGGGTGTCCATCCTCCAACCTAAATTAGAAAGCTCTTGCGAAGTAGTGAGGTTGTTACTAAACACTTCATCTAAACTCACAATGAGGGCTCACCCCAAAACTCCTCTTTTCATTCACATTCTTTAACTTCAATCATTCATTCATCATTCAAAGTATAAGTGTGAGTACTTGTACGCACACCTTTCACATATATCATCACTTTCCTTAACATTGAATTCTTAACACGCTTACACCATTATTTATCATTTCTCACAGACTAGCATTCTCAACATATACACATACTTCATTTAGGCAGAATCTAAGCATGACATACAATTCAAGCTTCTCAATACATATCAACATGAACCTCATCATTATCACTTCATTTAATACCTTACGCCTTCAAAGAAATACTCATAACACACATACGCACACACACACACACACACATACACACACACACACACACACACACACACACATATATATATATATGTATGTATGTATCCAAATATATCATGTAAATACAGCCACCAAAAAGGTGGACCATAGCACTCAAGAGAATTTCAAAATAAGAGTTACATAATATAACAAACTCACTCTTTAACCAAGCTTTCATGACCTATAACTAATTCTTCAGTATTTCATTAAAAATATGGCCCTTAGGGCAGTACATAAACCATAATAACAACATAAGAAAACCAAAGTTCATACCCTACACAAACATGGTCATTTATCCCATTTTTTAAGCTAAAAGTTTGAAATATGCATAAATTTAGTTCATTAGGGTCTTGACATTAAAATCATCAAAAAATACTAGAAACAACCTATTTGAACAATTAAAACACTTTTACCTGAAGACCTATGCTTATGATCAAAACAAGGAGAAGATAAAGTCTTAAAACCCTATTTGAAATCTTTTATAAATGAAATAGGGTTCAAGGATGACTGCCTTAACTCAATGAAAAGGATACCCACTAATTTTGATGAATAAACACTTCCAACAAGCCCTCCTAACTCTTCCTTGAGTCTTATTTCTAATGGTGACTTGGGAGAGTTTGTCTTTAGAGAGAGAGTTTGAATATTTGATGTGAGGCGTCTTGTCTAGGTCTAGGACTTAAAAATAATCTAATATAACTTAAAAACACTAAAAATATCGTTCTAGGTTCATAAAAGACTTGGGGCAAATTTCCAAAATACTCGAACCTAAGGCAGCTGTATCCAGTAGCTTTTACGGGACCACCATCGACGCCCATCAAAGAACGATTATCGATGCATTGAAATCCCGTTGGTGTGGTATCGTGGTTTGGTACAACAGGTCCCAGGTTGTGCAAGATGCAGGTCCAATCAACGGACCAAGTCAACGAGCCGTCGGCTGGTTCGTTAGTTGACAGTGGTTTTGCAGTTTTTGGTCCAAGTCTTGGGTCCTTCTCTAGGGCCCCTCGTGGGTCGTAGGTGAAGTTCCTTCGAATGTTTTCAATAAGAATTCATGATCAAATTGTCTATCTTTAAATATATCCATGGTTTCCTTGTAAAAATGATTTCAAAACAATACTTATGATAAATAATGGTTTAGCTACTATTTTTAAAGTGAATTTCAATCCTATTCCATGATGAGGCTATGTCCCTCCCAAATCTCAATTTAGCCTATGTGGTGGTTATTATGATCTTGATGTTAGGATGATTGTGATGTGATTCAATTATGATAAATTTATTATTGCTACTTCCTATGATGTAAATTGATGGTGAATTATGTGTAATTGATCAATTAGAATCATGGTTTGAAGATTTGGTAAAATTGACCTATGTTTCCCCACTTTCTATGAATTGATCATGTAGTCTACATAATGTGATCTTTATCCTATAGTAATCTAATCAAGATTTTGTGTAAGTGATGATACTTTTAGATACTGCCCAAAATTGAAATGTGGATGAAATATGATAACTGATCAATGATGATCAAAGCTTTGAGAAATTGTATGTTTTCCCTAATCTTTATACTGCTATATAGAAATGCTAGTTTAATGTCCTTTTATGACATTGTCTGGTAAGGTCTACTTATGGTGGCGGTGTTTACCTTATTATCATATATATGTGATGTGAACATGGCCTTGAAGGAAATTGTATTATGAAGGCTTAGTGGTTATGATCACCAAATATGAAGTATATGCCTAGTCTTCCATTCTAGTTTTGATCAAGGTTGTGTTTGTAATGTTATAAGCATGTGGATTACTATGTTAGGGTTACGTATAGGTACTCTTTTAATGAATTAATAATGATTAATGACCCCTATTTATTTAACCCTATATGAATATGTGATTAACTAATGTTAGGAGTATTGGATGTAATGTGAAGTTATCTTGTCTCCCATACTAAATTGTGATGTGTGGTCTATGCATGGATGTGAATTGTAGTCTTAAAAGGGTGGCTTCCTCAATATTATGTTCATAGACATTATGTGATCATGTTGACAAATGTACACACACTCACACCTCATGCTTTCTTACAAGTATAGGTTCATGGTGTCTGCTAAAAGGTTATTCGTATATGAACTAATGTCTACTACTATACATGTAAAATATATGTCCATGAAGTATGTTACATATCCATTAACTAGGAGGACATGATAGGTGGACTAGTATGGACAAGTGTATAGGACCTTGTCTATGCATTGCACATGTGTGCCTTGATGGGATACTTCCTAGGGTTGTAATCAATGTATATGAATATGAATACCTGATTGAGATATGAACATGTATTATATGGTATAATAATGTATGAATATGCAAAATTTCTAAATGTGTTTATATGAATGGATTGCTCATATAGTTACACCTATACACTTATCCATGAATAAAGTACAAGTATGAACGTGTGTGGTCAAAAGCTGTTTATGTGAAAAGTTTTCTCAGATATATGTACACATAGACACACATTAAAGCATTTCCGTGATGCTTGATGATGATCTAGTAAATAGTGGGTCTCTTCAAAGGTGATCTCAACTGTATCCTAAACTAGATGGTACTTGATTATTCTATGTCCATGTGTATAGTTTTCTGACATGATTTAGATTGATGAAAGGACTCTCTCATATATGACATATGAGCAAAGAATATAAGGGGTTAACTCTCCTAACGTCTATGTTCTATCAAGTAATTATAATAAAGGGTTTTGAATAAGGGGAACTTAGGTTAGAACCAAGTGAACTTAGATGAAGGGTGCCCCTTCCCAATGTGGGAAGGATTGTTCATTATAGTCCTCACTAGGTAGATAACTACAATACTTCAATAGGCATAAGGAGGGTTTACATATATGCCTCCAAGTTCCATAAACTATGTTTGCCCCATAGGATCTCGCAAGTGATAGGACCTACTATGCTAGCATGATGCTAATGTTTTGCCTTGACAAGGTAAAGCACCTCTTTAGGGTGTGAGGTTCTACAACACATGATTCTATGTTTTGCACCCATGGTCTTTGTGTCATTTAAAACTATAGTTTTGTTAAAGTAAAATGGAAAAAGTAAGTAAAGTAATGAATCCTTACTAGGATAACCTAAGGGAAGTTGCTTAGAATAGGTAAGAGTAATGAACTTACCTATGCATTGCACAAGTAGCTCTTTATGTTCCTTATGCATGATATTGTAGTGTTATCTACTTCTTGTTAGGATATACATGGTATAAGTCCTATTGAAAGATATGGCTAAGGTCCTACTTGGTATGCATGTAGTTTATAATAGTATCATGGTTGATGTATGAAGTACATGTTAAGGCTTGTAGTCTCTGTTAGATTTACTCAGTATGTTTGAGGTTATGGGACTACACATGAAAATTGCACTAGTAGGCTTTGAACGAGATTATGATTAGGGTTTTATTATGTCTCTGTGAAGTGAAGTACAAGTATGTTAATGTTGACTATTGTCTTACTATGATGATGTTGGATGTCTTGACTTATATATGGTATTGTAATGAGTTCTTCTATGTGGTCCATAAAGTATGTTGGATAATTTTTGAAGTATATGTCATATCATATGAAATGGTTTTATAAATGTATGTGATGGGTTAATGAATGTTATATGTATGAGTACCTAGTGTCTCTAAGTGATGTTTGAGTGTTTATTGTGTAATGGGACATTATTAATATATTGCACCAAGTATAACTAGAACTTGGAAAGTTAAGGAATTAATAAGAAAAAGAGTTTACTTTAAAGTGAAAAAAGGTTACTGTAAAGGAAACATAGTTAATGTAAAGTTATGCCAATTATTCCTTAAATTCAATGTATGGGTTTATGTGATGTTATGACTACTTGATATGCCTAAATGAAGTATGTGCATTATTTTATGGTTATGGTCTCTAAGTTTTATGAAGTTTTCACAAAAGGCTTGATGCATAATTTCAAAGAAAAATATCCTCTTTAAATGAATGTTTTTGCATGGTTTCCATACTAAGTGCATTCTTGTACTAACACCATTTTTTCACCTTTTTACATAGAGTTTAGGTTATAGATGCTTAAAGGATGACTTTAAGGTGAAGGACATGATATGTGTTTCTCATGCTCAAGGAAACAGATTCTTATGTTTAAAGGATTTCCTATATTATGTTTATGTAAAGTTAATAGATTAGTAATATTTTATGTTATAATGGTCGTGACCCTAATGTACTCTAAGGATGTTGAGTCAATGATGTCAATGAGGAATGATCACTTAAACATTATACTAGTTTCAAGGCTACGTCCTTGAACTTCCTAAATAAGGAATGATCATATTAATTCTTCTTGCATCTAATTCCTTCAAGGCCATGATCATAACACATCAACATGTACAAGAATGTAAACACCACCAACATAATGGACAAGACCAATTATCACAATTGAATGGACATTCTGAGCTAATAAGAGTAATAGGTCAACTTACCGAATCTCCCAGCTAATGCTCATCTTGTTCAATTCCTAACACTTCATAATCAATTGACGTAAAGTAATATAGAACTAGGCAATTCATCATAATCTAAACATAATTCTATAAACATGAAATGAAGATAACAAGACCCACATTACAAGCTAACTTTAAGAAATTAGAGGGGTCATGGGTTCTTCATAAAATTGGATACAAAATGATGTTTTAGGTCACATTCGGGGAGCAAACCTAGCGTCGTCGTCCACTTTCAGGACTAAGACTAGCCTCTTTGCTTACATCATTACATTCATAGGTTAAAAATGCGGAAATATTAAAACTTTTCTATATCTCTTTGAGGTTTACATAGACCTCTCACATATGTATAATATAGTCATATCAAGTATACATAGACCCTTCGTATAGGAACATTACATAGTCTTCTACTTTTATTGAACATAGATATATAAGATATAACACTTAAAACCGAATGTCTCAAATCATAACCATATAAAAAATGACTACATCAATTGGTCATATCTCATACATAAATGTACTAAAACCACATATAGTCTATACAATATTCATTACTCAAATGAAAAGGAAAGAACTAAAAGTCTTATAACTAGATCAACATAAAAAGGTTGATATTCGCATTGCCCTCGGAAAGTGAGGACCTACCCAACTTGGATGAGTGAGAATTCAAAGTGTTCTGTCAAAGACTTCTTAAAAGCACTTTAATGACCTAAACCAAAAATATTTGGGAAAAAGGGAGAAAATGGGGTTAGTACACCACTTGTACTAACTAAGAGACCATATGCACACATATCATTAAATCATTCTTTAAGGGGGAATTTTATTAAAGTATGCAATTTACTTTGAAAATCCTTATGCACATTCAAGAAGACAATACCAATAAATAAGACATATTCAATAAGTCAAGAGCATGTACATCACAACACCACCAATACTAAGTCTAGTAAGCCAACATGCATAACAGATAATTGAACACATAGTCAAGACAACTCTATCATCAAGTTAATAATAGCAACAAGCATGGATAAGAGTTCATAACATAATCACCAAAGCAAGATAATTCCCCATGAACCCTCATTAAGTTAACTAGTGCAATGACCAAGAAAAAGCCCCATAATCTTACTCAATCAAGTAATCCCAACAAGAATAATAACCAATGTACAACTTCATATAGTTTATCATCTAAGGGTACATATCATCACACTTTAGAAATAGATACCAAACACATTTTCATAAGTGAAACAAATCATCATATAGTATCATCAATATGCAAAATTATCATATACATCTCATGTACGATTATAAGCATATGCATATATAAGAACATCCTCCTAAGACTTCCCTCAAGGCTAACTAGTGAAATATTTAGGTAAAGTCACATACCCCTACATAGATTAAGCTAACCCTTTAGGTCATTCTATTTAGAGTTCATTCCTTTAGTTTAATTTATCTTTTTGGAACATCTTGCCCTACCGACATAGACAACATGTGCTAATGTGGAATCTGGTGTCATAGAATCCTAACCGAAGGAAGGAAGACTACTTCCCAAGCTAGTACAAAAATATGAAAATAGGAACTTCGTGGATCCACTAGCTATTATTTCTACTGAAGAACCATCGTTCAAGAAATAGGAGATATAGTTCGGACCATCTTAATTCTAAATGCATTATAGTATCCAATCACATGATTACATTAGTGATCCTACCTTCCCTATGTGGGAAGGGACACTCCTGACACTAGTTCACTCGGTGATAAGCTAGAGTCCCTTTTGAAATGTCTTTAATGTCTTTATCAATCATCATAACTTAATATAGGTAATAGGTTATATCCTTTGATAATCATCATTGAATGTCAATAAGAATTGCATGTGTATTGTCCTTCCATTACAGCTCATATAAGTGAGGGTTGTTGTAGTACCCCGTATTCTACGTGAACTAGTTCTATGTATATGTCACTTAAAAATTTCTTTGTGGTATAGTTATGGACTCGGTTTCCTATGGGACTGGTGACAATAGAATATTTTGAAGTTGTAATACCCCATTCCTTCCAACACATATACGAAAAATTGAACTCAAAAACAATTCAAACTTGGGAAAGCAAAAGGTGGTATTCGATGTAGAAGTCAAAGTGGTCAACTGTTTATTTAGTGATACGGTCTCGTAAAGAATTTAAGATGGGGAAGATGGTGTAAAACAATTGAGGTGCTTACTTGACTAAACTATGCTAGCAGATGATAAGTAGGTGATGCACCTACTTAAAATTAGTGGACTGCGTTTTAAGTGAAAAAGGGCAAGTAGGTGATGCACCTATTTAGAATTATTTGACTGAATTTAATGTTAAAATGAGCAAGTAGGTGAATCACTTCTTTATAATAAGTGGACTGAATTGAAGTGAAAATGGTAAGTAGTTGTTCCAACTACTTAAAAACATATGCTAGAAACTAAGGATGTGATGTATCTTTTTTGATAAAAAGTAAAGGACCATATTATTTCTCCAATTTATTAAGTGAAATATTAAAAATCGACCCATAAAGAACTGAAGATTAGCACCTCTACCTAATCACTTATTTTCAAGAAAATTACTCCCAAGGAGATCCATAGAAGTTCTAAAGCGTTATGTTCTACATATTCACCATTACAATCTAAAGGAAACAGGTGTTTTTAAAGTACAAGTTTGTAGAACATCTACATCTTAAGGAGTTCAAGTGATCAATATGAATTAACATCAAGGTAAGGGGAAGAGCACAACCTAAACCTTATATAATCCAAGTATTGGCAATTGAGGTTTATGTATACCAAGGTAAGCTGTGTAATTTTTCATCCCTCTCTTGCTCTTACATTACTTTTAAAAGTTTGTATGTGTTAATAAAATGTTGACTGTTGCCTCTGTATGCTATAAGCGTGGTTAATATTATGGAAAAAGGTGCTTGTTGTGTCATACATTGAGAGAAGTCCCTATAAATTTTGATTGTGATCTTGTTTTTAGAATCTAAATTTTTGTTGGAATTCACGGGATGTTGATCGAAAGTCATTAATTCGTATTGCTATTTCCACATTGTGATTCTTAGCACCACATGCGTACTAAAAGCGCGATCTTGAAACTAGAAATTCTGGTTTGGAACAAATGAGCGGATAGGCTTGACGAAGTTTAGGAAAAATGCAAGAAGAATATTTGCCATTCTGTCTTTCGCACGGATGTCTGTTTGTCTTTATTCCAATCATCGTAGTTCGATCGATCAACTATAAGAGGGTCTGGCTAGATATGTAGAGAAGTCATGAAAACTTGTTAGAGGATAGAAAATTGTAAGAGTAATGATAAACCACTTATTTGAGTGTTGCATGAGCTTATTTCCTGTCATTCCTTTAATTTTGTTTTCTAGACTTGATGAAGCCTGAGAGATTTCAGAGGACCTTACAAAAATGATTATGGTAAAATGGATGGGAAGAAATCTAGATGGGATCAATAATAGATACACTACCAATTACTATTTTTGTTTGATCAAGTATCCCAAACTTGTTTAAAAACTAATATTAGTATTATTATTTACTCCATTGTATATAAATTATCCGAAAGAAAGACAGTTAACTCATTGGATATCCATTGTTGTGCATGAAGGTATGTAAGTCTATTTGATTTCCTATTTCCTTGTCATGAATCCACACTTGTAAGATTTCTTAGTGCTCTTGGTAGTAACTGATCCATAAATGCAGTTCGTAAATTAAAGTGAGAATTGTACTATGAGTTTGTTACTAAATGTGCGTTTTTGCTCTACCAAGTGTTAGCATGCAAGGTTTAAACTTGTTTTATTGTCAAAGTACCCCTGTATTACCTTATTTAAATCAATGTGATCCTAGATTAATATGGTATATATGTTTATAGGATGGTACATTTGGGGGATGCTTGGACATTTAGGGAAGTTACATTCCTTCATAATCTTGATCCTGCAATTGAGTCAAGTTAAGAAGACAATTTCCAGTTGTACCATATCATGCTATTCATATTAATTGTGCTTAAGGTAGATTTTTAATGTGTCAGCCTTTTATATACAGAAAGGACCTCAAGTTACCAAAAGTTTAATAGATTGAGTTCATTTATTCGACCATCTTTGGTGTAAATTTTCATCTAAAGTTGTATTGGTACCATTTGCATCATGTTTGTTCAAAAATGATTTGTTACCTAGTTACATATATATGTTTTAGAATTTCAAGGCACATCTTCTTAGGAGTATATAACCAGCTCTTGAGTTCTATATTTCCTCCTTACTTATAGGATCTATTTCTACAGAGGATACTTGTTCTTAGTCTTTGATATACATAGAATTCTTAGTGCTAAACATGTTCTCGAAATTCATGTAGTTAAACGAGTTTCTCAATTTTATAGGTGGATGTATCAGTTCAATAGTGTTAATAGAAATACCCCAAATTGGTTGGCAAGGCTTAAATTATTACCGTATGTCCTCCAGAGTATGTTAATGTTTGGCATTTATATGGTATGTGCCTACAACCCCGAATAAGAACTAATAACATTTGTATTCTTTTTATGGTTATAAAACTTCAGATAAGTGTGTCAATTGCTGAAAATGATATATGTATGGCAGTTCCTATTATGATTTATGTTTTTGCTACAAAAAATAAGGATGTCACTACAAAAATAAGGTTAACAAAAGTAAAACTTATTGGTTAGACCTAAGTTGTAATTAGTCAAGTTATACATAGTGGGATCAGAGTGCTTGAAGCTACTAGTTTTGATGAAAAGGTACTTGTTAGATAGGAAGAATGTGAGAATGAAGTTGAAAAATGGGATATGTAAAATTTCCTAAATATAGGAGTAGGAGTGATATGATGATGCTATAGAGGAGTGATATGGGTGATTATGAAATACTGATTGGTAAGTGTATGAGGCAAGAAAATGTTATCAATTTTTTCAACTCTAACGAATTGTAATGTTGTATATGGGAACAACCTTGTGAACCTTTGTTTGATAGAGAAGTCAGTTTAGCATTGATTGAATTCTTTATAACAACAAGAAAAAAAAGGTAAATAGAATGGTTACCTAGATAAAATATACATGGGCCTTGTTCATCCACATCATTAGTACCAAGGAGAAGTAGATCATCATACACATGTATAGAGTTTCATCAAATTGAATAGAGCTATTAGAAGATTCATTAAATATATGCATGAAGTAATTCATCAATCATAGTCTAGTTAAGGGAGAGGAAAATTGATCATATGCTAGTTGTTGTTATTTGCTATATTGCATGGGAAAAGAGTCGGAGCACCCTAACTTTTTTTTTAAAAAAACTATTGGTATGGCAAGACCTTTATCTAGTTAACCCCAAAGGGAGCACTCTATGATTTTATGAATCATGATATAAATTTATAGGTACCTGACATTTACACATTATTAGTATTCATGTTTTATGGGGCGTTCAATCTTCACTAATTATTTTATATTTTAACCCTCAAAGGGAACCCGACATTGAGCGTGATATAACACAAACTAGTAATAAAGTCAAAGTTAACCTCAGACTTCTACTCCAAAAATGAGCTGTTGATGATTTTCTTTTTCTATCTTTACTGGGGTATTTATATTGACCTAAAGGGATGAAAAGTCCCAATAGAAGAACATTCATAAGAATTCCAAGGAGATTGAAGAGAGTATATGGAAATCAACTATATGTGTTTTGAGGTGAGTAAGAAATATGAGAAGAATCATCTTACCCGTAACATAAGTCTTAAGACAATGTTTTTTATCTTAATATAAAGAGTGGTTCTATATGATATCTCATAGTTTCCAAAGATGGTTTGATATAGAATCAGATACGCTACATGTTATATAACTCATATATTTGTATGAAATTTGTCCTTTATAGATTAATTTCTCACATGTTTACCAAATGGCATAATATTCTTTCATCTAAGTGTTATCCTCTTTGGAGCACCCTTGTTTATCGTCATATGTTTTCGTAGGACCTTTCCCTACATGTTATTTATTGCACTGGTTACTTTCCACATGTCACTTGTGCATATTGTGTGGGTACTACAGGCTTATTGATCATATTATATGGGCAAAATTAGTGCTCTTGGGTTATATTAATCACATAACACTTTTTGATGTGTCATATCCATCATAAATCATTTCTATATATTTTACATGTTTTGTAGCCTACTTGCTTAAACATTAAAGGCCTTGTAGCTTTTCTGTCCATGTTTCATGTGATTCACTTACTCATATTTCATATGTGTACTTATTGTTGTGTTAGTCCACCTATCTATGCGATACAACACACTTGGTCAATGTGATTTGTGCTCCGTACTTCATTTTCTTATATGTCTACATGGAATATAGTATACATATCTTAGCTTATGTACTCATGTATCATGCGATGATATAGTCCATTGATACATTCCTAGAGTTCATTCACTCACACGCTACATTATAGCTTGTATGCACATCAACACCATGTATTCATATATCTTAATTTATGTATACCTTTTACGCTCCCTTTTGGGCTAGTATGCCTATATGTCATGTCCAATATGACTTATTCATCTGTATACTATGCCCCTTTGTGCTTATTCATTTGAGTTCTGCAAATTTTGCGAAAACATTTCCTTGTATCATTGTATAATGAAGATATTGACCAGAAAAGGTTGGACATATATATTTAAATTTAATCAATCATAGGTATATAAATTAGCATAATTCCCTATTCGAAGGTGCGGCATAAAAATTTAGAGCTTATATAAATAGCTATGCAATTTTATAAGATGAGCCTCGAAAAAGCATTTTGAGAGAAAAAAGAAGGGAAAGTACTACCCCAATAGGTTAGGCCTATGACTTTAACCGTCCATTCCATATTCAAAAAATTGGGAGTTACTATATTTATTCTTGATTGTTAAGGCCCATAAGATAAACTCAAAATGTGTAACCTCTATTGAAGTATTGGGGATGGATTAGAATATAACAAAATATACTTGGGAAAGAAGATGGTAGTGATCCTAATTAACCCACCTCATAAAAAATATCAACATAAGGATGTGATATCATGTGGTCCCTTTATATGATCATAAGTCCTGCTACCATTTGTTTATTTGATATGTCATTTGCATGTCTTGTGTTTAGTAGGAGTATTAAATTCCTTATTTCTATGAGTTCTATTTGTGTATCATCAATAAATTATATAATTAATAAAGCGGTTTAACTTGTCATTTTAATATTTTATGAACCATATCTATTGAGACTTTAAGCTAGAGTTCTCAATACATGTTTTAGATTAGTCTGTAATATGCACAGTCTTATTTATGATGCGAACACTCACATATCTCCAAATCAAATTCCTTCGTTAACAAAACAATAAGCTTCACCCATCATTCGAGGACGAATGATAATAAGGAGGGGAGGATGTAACACCCCTTATTCTACGTGAACTTGTTCTATGTATATTCCCTTAAAAATTTCCTTGTGGTATAGTTATGGACTCGGTTTCCTATGCTAGTGGTGACAATAGAATTTGTTTGAAGTTGTATTACCCCATTCCTTCCAACACATAGACGAATCAATGAACTCAAAAACAATTTGAACTCGGGATAGTAAACTGTAGTATTCGATATAGAAGTCAAAGTGGTCAAGTATGTATTTAGTGCTATGGCTTGTATAGAACTTAAGATGGGGAAGATGATATAAAACAATTGAGGTGCTTCCTTGACTAAACTATGCTAGTAGGTGACCATTAGGTGACGCACCTACTCAGAATTAGTGGACTGCATTTTTAGTGAAAAAAGGTAAGTAGGTCATGCACCTATTTAGAATTAGTGGACTAAATTTTAAGTTATAAAGAGCAAGTAGGTTATTCACTTCAGTAGAATAAGTGGACTGAATTGAAGTGAAAAGAGCTAGTAGTTTTTCCAACTACTTAAAAACATATGCTAGAAAATAAGGAGGTGATGCACCTTCTTGCTTAAAAGTTAAGGACCATATTATTTCGCCAATTGATTAAGTGAAAACGTCAAAAAGGGACCTCGAAAGCACTCAAGCTTATTACCTCTCCCTCATCACTCATTTTCAAGAAAATAACTCCCAAGGAAAGCCATAGAAGCTCTAAAGTGTTTTGTTCTACAACTTCACAATTAGAATCTTAAGGAAACAGGTGATTTTGAAGTACAAGTTTGTAGAATATCTCCATCTTAAGGAATTAAGTGAATAATATAAATAAAAATTAAGGGAAAGGGAAGAGGACAACCTAAACCTTAAAGAATCCAGGTCTTGGCAATTGAGGTTTCTGTCTAGCAAGGTAAGAGTGGAAATTTCCATCCCTCTCTTGTTCTTACATTATTTGAAAAATTTTGTACGTGTTAATGAAATGCTGAGTGTTGCCTATATATGGTATGATCATGGTGAATGTTCAGGTTGGAGGTGATTGTTCGGACATACATGGAGTGGAGTCCCTTTCAATTTCGATAATGAGCTTGTTTGAGAATCAAAATGTTAGTTGGAATTCACGAAATGTTTATCTGAAGTCATGAGTTCATAATGTTATTTCAACATTGTGAGGCTTAGGGACTGTTTTGTGTACCATAAAAACAAGAGTATCTGGCTGGATATGTAGAGATGTCATGAAAACTAGTTAGAGGATAGAAAATTTTTAGTGTAGTGATACACAACTTCATTAAGTGTTGCATCAGATTACTCCCTGTCATTTCTTTAATACTGTTTTCTAGACGTGATGAAGCCTGAGGGTTTTCAGAGGACCTTATAAAAGTGATTAGGGGAAAATGGATGGGAAGAACTCTGTATGGGATCAATTATATATATACCGCCAATTACTATTTTGGTGTGATCAAGTAGCCCAAACTTGTTTAGAAACTAATATTCATTTTTAGTATTTACTCCATAGTAGATAAATAACCTGAAAGGAAGGCGGTTAATTCAGTATGATATCCATTGTTGTACAGGATATTTGATTTCCTATTTCCTTTGGATGAATCCAACACTTATTTCTTAGTGCTCTACTATGACTGTTACTAAATGTGTGTATTTGCTCTACCAAGTGTTAGCATGAAAGGTTTAAACTTGTTTCAATGTCAAAGTACTCCTGGCACGTATTTCCCTTATATATGTCAAAGTGATCCTAGATTACACATGGTACATATGTTCAAAGGATGGAAACACGATCTGCCCATATCTTACCAACTTGCTTCAACAGTCTATTCCATTATATATGTCATCTTTTCACATGTTCATGTGTTTCGTTTATTGGTTATTACTCCCATTGTGTTAGACAATTATGATACCTCACAAGATGTCTACTTGTTCAATTGTACATTTATATGTATGTACTTACTTGGAATATCTATCCGTCTTTAAGTTGAAATTGTCCACATTCTTCCTTGGTTCCACATTCATGTATGCCTTATCTTTTATATTAGTTGGTGCATATTTGGCTATGATACAGAGTTCAAACCTCTTGAATGAAATTTATATGTCTTCACTACTTATGTGCTAAAGTTTGAGATATCAAGAATGCATACTGAGTCATAGAAGAAGTATAATGTTGGTGTCACATTTGATTCCCAAGTCATCGTCATTATCGTTAGTCCTTATTCGTATGCCTTCTACTACTGGTTCATAGTTCCAAATCTCAACAATGATTATGATTACCAAAACATCAATCCCAAATGAGTTATTACCGACAAAAAAATCTCAAAAGAGTTACTATTATACAAAGTATAGTCTTAAATGAGTTATAAACATCAAAGAAACAATCTCAAAGATTAAAAAACATCTAAGTGAAGCAATTTGTATAACTATGGGTGGCAGCCCAGGGGCAAATCCTAGCGTATAGAAGGGTGGGAGATAAGGGGCGAAAGTGTAGCATGGTACGATCACGATTAGTATGGAAAGGTGGAAGATCATGGGAGAAAGCCTAGCATGGGCCGATCCCAATTGGTATGGAAGGGTTGCAGCTCAGGGGCAAAAGTCTAGCATGGGCCGATCCCAATTTGTTGAAATATGAGCTCATCATCCCAGGGGTTAAAATGCATAGAATTAGTCCTCCGCTCATACCGTTGATCAACTGTTCATTTGTAGCATATGACTTACAAAAATTATAAGGCACAGAAAAATAAGAAAAGAATGTAACATACAAAATTCCATAAGTATAAGCAAATATGGTCTCTAACCCTTATCTATTGATATTTAGTTTCACTTGATCTCTCATGTCACACATGGTTGTATTATTCCTTACATATTCAGTACATTCTTTCGTACTGCGTCCCTTATTGGGGCGCTTCATTTCATGTTGCAGGTTTAAATATTCAAAAGTAGATCTCCCCGATAGAATAACATGATATCAACAATTGTTGGTGAGCTCCAAGTTGATTCGGGTCTTTGCCGAGCCTTTACTATGCGTATTTTCATAGCACGGATTCCAATAGAGGCTGTGTAGACATTGTAAAGCTACCATCTGTATTCATAGTTTAACTTGTCACACATGTGTTGGTTCAGCAAGTCAACATGTTTTGTATATAAAGTTTCTCATCATAAATTTGCATAGTAGTTTACATTCTCATCATATGTTACTTGTAAGACATTTTTTCATAGGGTACTTGTCCGCCTCACCTAGGGTTGGGTTGTGACATTAGCACATTTACACGGTAACATCATAAAAAGGCACATTGGTAAGTTATCACCACCCTTATAACATTTACATCTTAGAAAACAACTCACAATCCATAGTTAATACTTTTTAATTCAACAATACACCAATCTTATCAATCTTAATATAATGTATACTTCAATACTGTCATAGCCGACGATTACATCCCAGATCAAACGGGCATCGTCGTCTTGTCTGAGGACTTAGACAAGCCTCTTAACATTCGTCATAACATGTCATCAGTTTGAAATTTCTGGAAAATTAAAAACTTTTACATAGTTATGTGAAGTGTACTTATACTTCATACCTAACTTTCATAATAGCATATGATATTCTAAAACTTCTTCTTACATGTATAAAACCATCTAAAGAGTGCAAATTTGGACTTAGCCAATAAATAGTCAATATTTTATATAGGTCTTAATAAAAAAGAATCCAAAAAACGTACTGGAAGTCGAGTACTCTTAAAATCTACTAAAGTCATCGTAATGTAGAATACGAAAAGATAGCATCACGGAACATGAGGACCTACCAACACTTTGAGAAAGAGTTCCAAGATTCTTTAATGGACCTTTTTAATCTTCAATGGCCGGACCATACATTTGTAGTAATATAGAGTAATGGTTTTAGTATGCCACATGTACTATGTATTGATATATGCATATAAAATTTAAGGACATGCCAGAAAAAGGATAATTTATAATTTCTTTGGAAAGAATGCTCAGTCATATGAAAGTCTTCAGTGCACATACCATAGAAAATATACAAGTTAAGGATTCAATCAACATATAACATGATCATAATCAAAGACATATTATCATAGAGTCATGTTAATATTTCATATCCAAAGATCATATAAACATAACATACAAAACACTTACCAAGGATCCCATCCCCAGCCTACAAGTGCAATGGTCATGTGAAGACCCATAACCCTTTACAACCAAGTAGATAAGATAGGAGACCATAATTAGAGCTTTGGTTCATATAAAGTGTAACATGGTAGACATCATCCCATATAGAGATATAGACTAATAAGATGTTCATGAACATAGCCAACATTATAAAAGAGTAAAATAATTTAGCATAAGCATCATACCTTTCATGTTATTATATTACATGAGAACAATCTCCTAGGACATCCCTTAGAGTCAACTTGTGCATTGTCTAGTTAGAGACCCATACCCCTACCTATACTAAGTAATTTACTCAAGTGGCCCTAGTCAATGTACACTTACTTGTATTTCATTTTACATGAGGGAACATTCTCCTTAAATAACATAGCCATGTTAGCTGAACATTGAATCCAGTGTATAAAATCCCACATCGAAAGAAGGTGGTCTACCATCTAAAGTAGAACCAAACATGACATATCTTTCTAGGTGGATCCACTAGCTAATACTCTATGGTAGAAATATAGTTTAAGAACTAGAAGATGTAACAAAGACCCATAGTTCAACATTACATGGCAGCCTCAATCTCATGAGAGTCATTGTGACCTACCATCCAACAAGGGAAGGGAAACATCTCATATCTAGTTCGCTCGGTGCAAAGCTTAAGTCCCTTTTCTTGAATGACGATTAAGTTATCTGTCACATCCAGGGGCCACCCCCTAGAAGTAACATGGAGTACTTGACCTCTCAGAGGTTTTACACAACCCCATAGTTATCATTCACTGCATCAACATAGTAAATTTAGCAGAAAATTTAACACTTTTCATACCACTTGATATGCTAGAAACTTTACTTCATATACATATAAAATATAATTCATAATACATATATAGACTCTAAGTCTCTTTGTAATCTTAGACTGAACGACATTAGAATACATTAGGTACACGACCCTTAATACGTAATACAAACCTATACAATATATAATAGACTATACAATAAGTACACATTAGGACATCCTTGGACTTAAGGATTCCTTTCCTTGACCATGTCAAATCACCTATCAAGATCTTCACCATTCAAGACATCTTTTAAGCATCCATAAACTACGCTTGTGTAAAAAGTAGAGAAGAATTAGATTAGGACAAGAATGCACAAAGTATGGAAACGATGCAAAAAAATGCATTTAAAAGGGACATTTTCTTGAAATCATACGTCATGAATTTTTGAGTAAATCCTTATGAAAACTTTAAGAAAAAGCATTTACATCATTTTCATTCTTCATAAAAATACAATCAAAGTCCAACTATCATAGAAAAACACATATAGAATTTAAGTCCAATTTAAGGTCACTTTACAGTGAGCTCATTCCTCTTCACAGTGAACTATTTTATTTAATTTATTAGTCTCCCAATAATCCTTTAGGGATACTTGGTTCAATGTATCACCTTAGGACCACAAGGAAAAACATACATATTTTCTACACAAGGAAACACATACCATCATAGAAGTATAATACAACATAAACATAGTTATTTCAAGACCTTCATCATATAGTCAACAAGATCAACATCATGTATAAAGACTCATATCATGCACATCTTCATAACAAGTAGATAAATACTACAATGTCATGCATATGGAACACATACATAGTGACATACATCGAAACACCTTCCTAGAACTTCCTAAGGAGCTACTTGTGCAATGTCTAGATGGGTTCATTACTTCCACCTATCCTAAGTAACCTCCCTTAAGTTATTCTGTTTACGGTCCTATTCATTTTCTTCCATTGTCCATTTTACTTTAGGGAAACTATAGCCTTAATCGAAACTAAGACCATGGGTGCTAAACACAGAATTTTGTGTTGTAGAGCCTTACACCAAGAAAAGGTGTTCCTACCTAGACAAGGTAGAACATTAACATATATCCTAGCATATTCGGTGATATAACTTGCTAGATCCTATGTGGCAAGCATAGTTTATGTAACTAAGATATATATATTCCATATACATACCATTGTAATTGGGGCCTCAACTCATGAGAAAACATGGGTGAATCTTCCTCCGAAGAAAGTCAACACCTCATGTGGATCCGTAGGTGAGTATTCCTTTAGGAGAAGTCAACACTCTATAAGGGACCAATGGTGAATATTCCTCCAAAGAAAGTCAAAATCTCTCAATGTCAAGTTCACTCAGTACTAAGATAAGTTCCCTTTATTGAAAAGCCTTTATTATAATTTTTTATGAAACATAGACTTAGAATATTTCATTCTCATATGCTTAAAGCGTACTCAAGCACCTATCTAGTTTAGAGTATTCTTGGGAACACCTATAAAGGCTCCTCTACTTAATATAACATCATACATGTGCGTGAGTCTATACATGGATGTGAACAACCTTTCACATAACACATTAAAGTTACAAATGACCATACATTCATATTCATGTACATATAGAAACCAAAACTCGAACTATCCTATCAAGGTACACATGTGTAATGCATAGGCAAAGTCCCATACCCTTTCCCAAATTAGTACACCTATCAAGTCATCCTAACTAAGGAAACACATATCATGCTTTCATAAACATCATGTTAACATACATAGTAGTCGACACTAGTGAATATGAGAACTACCTTTCATTTAGGCACCATGACCTATACTACTTGTAACATGCATGTGAGTGAGTTTGTGTGTAAATTGGTCAACATGATCACATAATGGCTATAAACATCATATTGAGGCATCCCTCCTATTAGAACATAATAATCTTTCAAGCATAAACCGCACAACATACAATAGCATAGGGGACAAGTAGACTTCATATTACACTTAGGACTCCTAACTTGTGCTATTCATGCATTCACATAAGGGTACACAGGTAAGGGATTATTAAATATTTTAAATCATCAATTCCAGAACCTATACTTTACCCTAACAAGGATATATATACATGCTCATGCAATAGCCATACACCCTAGATAACAACTAGAATAGGAAAGTAGTTATAGTCTTCACATAGTAGCATCACAAGCATATGCTAATATATTCATCAATTTTCCTTCACGGACATGGTCAACACATATAGAATTACAATAAAGTAAACACCGACACCATAAGTGGACCATACCACACAATGCCATACAAGGGTTTATCAACTACAATACTATAAGGAAAGTAGAAGAGATCAGCATTCTTACAAATTTCTCACCCTTTGATCATAATTCTCAACACCTTGTTCATCAACAATTCATATATAGGACAGTATCTAAATTTAATTTAATCATAAAAGAAACCATGTACAAGTCACCACAAGATCATACTATAACATAATACAAAGCATCTCACATGTACTAGGAAATAGAAGAACATAGACATTATCCAATTTCTTTTATATGGATTATAGATCATATTTCACAAATAAAGTACATTCTAGGAAATAGCTAATTAATTCATAGTCTAGATGAGACACTACTACAATTGCCATTAAGGTCGACTCAAGAATGCTTCATATAAGCAGTTCATGGAACGTATGTTTATATAGGTTAATCCTATTGAAACAATCATGAATTGACCCATATTGTATTCATTACATATAATTCATCCTCGTAATTTGTTATCGGCAGAAGCTATAGACATTAACCATGATCAATTCATATAACAACTAACCTAACGTCATGATAAGAAGTTGCAACTCCATAGACTAGAAGAACCTAGATTAATTCAAACAAAGACTTCTTTATTTTTATCATAAAATATTCATATCCAAATTCCATAATATTAACCTAACACATTAGATAAAAGAACCACAACACAATCGAGTTCATTATTTAATCATAAAAAGAGCCATGTTACAGTGAATTCTTAGAATACTAAGCTAGGCATGTTCAACTATTCATAAAAGGATCCATATGGATCCTTCATCATAAAACCATGACCAGTTCATGTAAATGACAGTAGATATATCCACTTCAACGTAATAGAATCATAATTCAATGATAACAAATCAAGATCACAAAGCCATACATTGGTTAAAATTAAGTTTGTGAAAGAGCATGGTTTAATCATGCAATATGTTTTAAAATAACGTAAAATCAGTAAATAACCATCAATACGTTCATATTATGATTTTAAAATCAATTTTAAAAAGAACCCATGGCTAGAATGAAGAAGAAGCACTTGATCATATTTTTTCTCTATAAAAATTTTGAGATTAACTTTTTAGATGGAAGGGTAACTAGAGATGAAGGATCACCAAAACCTTGTCTAGTTAAAAACCTCTAAAAGTTGATGATTCATCCATATAAAACCCATATCCATGCAGTTCTTGAGCTTCAAAAATAATGGAGATTTGAAGGGAAATATTTTAGGAGGGAAAGGCTTCAATCGTGTAAGAGGATTCTAGAATAAGGTGATCACGTTTTTGATGACTTATATACACCAAAAAATAGCTGAATAAACCTATCAGGGTCATATTAGGACGTGGGGTTAATTTCCCATTCACCCCTTTTATTAAAATAAACGCAGGCTACAGATTGTAGGCCACCATCGACGGACCAGCCTACTGGCCGTAAGTCAGAGAACCGGCCTTTCCTTGCTTCCATCGTTGGGTACATAGAAAATTTGATTATTGAGACCTGCCCAAGGTAAATTCCTGTCGATGAGACCTTACCAAAAGGGCCGTTGGTTGACCAACGAGCCATCGTTTGGTCCGTCGATTGACACTGGAAGGAAGTGTCTCGACCAGCCTTGAGGCCTTGTTTTGGGGCTCTTCAAAGGTCGTACCCGAACGTTCCAAACGTAAATACAACCCTTAAGAAGTTGTAGCCCTTCCAATTAAGTTTAACCTAAACATCTGCAAGTAGTCAAAACAGGATAAGCCCCATCAAGACACACATTGAGCTCTTAAGGGATATCTTTCGAATGACTTGGATGTTCTTGGTAGTTTGACCTCCAAACTTCTCGAAATTACATATAAAACCATTAGAAATAATTATCACAAATTTAAATATTGACAATATCATGAAAAAGAATTATAAAAATGCATAGACCCACGAGGCACATAGGTGACTAGTCATCGACCGTTTTGGTGGTCCCTTGATGTTCGACTTCCAAATCACCTCAAAGTTTACACACTGTCTATATACAATATTATAAGACATTTTAGGACCTTATTACCATAAGACACACATGTTAGGCTCTAGACACCCTAACTCATCTTGGTGTCTTACATTGTCAATTTTCATAAACATATCATAGGTCATATGAGATTAACTCCATGTATAAGCATGATCGTGATATCTCTGCGATTAGATTAGAATTTCCTTTAATTCTCACCCTTCTTTTGTTAGATTAACATAACATAATTATCTTGTGTAAAGCATACACAAGAATATCGTAACTTGCATTTATAGTTTTCTTATCATGATCTCACAAGTAAAATGTTCATATCCCAACATATACACATAGAAACATCATAAATACTTCAATAACCTAGCATCATGATTTATAGTCTAACCTAAACATTGTACAGAAATCACGACTTCAAAAGACTTACCTCTCGCTTCCAAGTTCCTTATTCAAGAATTTACGTTCAACATACCACATTCATAACCATAATATAGTGAAATAATCAATAACATAACCAAGAACCACTATTAAAATCATATACAAGACCAATATGTAATGTAGGATAAGGGAAGGGGTCATTTAAGAGTTCATTCAAGTCTTAGTTCCAATCTCAACGTTTTCATTATATCCAGTAGTAGGTATACACCATATGAAACCATAAAATTTATAATAAACATACTTCACACGAAAAATTTATCATTATAAGTCAAACACTCAACAATACATGCGTAATTAACCATAGAAAATAATTACATTTCATCGAGAATATATTCATAGTTAGGAAGAAAATCCATTATGTAGAGTAAAAACCCTACAGTTGAATTTCTTAAAAACGTATCTTTGAAAGGACCTCCTGGGGAAAGGAATCCAAGAGTGAAAACCCATACCTTCAAGATGAAGAATCCACTAATATTTGGATCAAAACTTTGAAGTCTTCATCTTCTTCCTTAAACCCTTCTTGTTCTTCAATGGAGTTTTGAAAAAGAGAGTGTTTCTTGAGAGAGATGGGAAATTGGTTTGAATCTGATTTAGGGTGTAAAAAGTGGTCCTTAACTGCTCTAGAATATATATATACTCGTGCTATAAAATATCAAAAATATCCTGCACTTAAATGGGTCTTTTTATGAAGTTAAATTGCCAAAGATACGATTTTAACAATTTTGGGAAGTGGTTGAGCGTCGCGGGGCAAATCCTATCATTTTCTGAAAATTGTTGTTGAGACAATGTGGTTCGTTTTAAGCTCGCGTCTCGAGGCTTCACCTCGCAACTTGAGGCAGAACGCCCTGTGAAGGCTGCTAGGAAGCCTGCTCACCCATGTTATGGTCCTCCACAAGGACCCTTCGGGTTGTCCTTGTGGTGTCGTTACCAGACGTTTGGACCATTTGTAATACATAATTCCTATCCACGGTGTTTTTGCAAATGTTGTACCTCATGTCAAACTTCGAAACCTTCCCAAACATAGGGATGTCAACTAGTTCAAATTAGCTATTTTCCGGACGTCAAGGTCCTTGGGGTGTCGTTACAAGACGTTTGGACCCTTTGTACTACATACTACCTATACAAGGTCTTTTTTCAAATTTTGTACCTCATTTTACACTTCGAAACCTCCACCAATCATAGGGACGTCAACTAGTTCAAATTAGCTAATTTTCGGATGTCAAAGACTTTCTTTGTTGTTTTTGCTCTATCCTTTTCTAAATGAACTTATTACATTATTATAGGTATGGAAACATAATTTTTAACATTATTTTATAGATTAATATGTAGTCTCAGTAATGGAATTTCTTGAGTTTTACAAATACAATAGCATCACTTAATCACAAGTAACCAAAATTGAAGTAAGGAATTAAGATCACAAGACTTTCTCTTTCACAATGCCATCATCAAGGTCTTCGCATCAAACCTCAAATTAACCCAATAAGGGTGTATATCATCGCACTATAGTATCAAACATGATAACAAATCCAATAAAATCATTATACAACAACGCATCACTAGTTCATAGCCTAGAATTAGAGACTTAGATCAAGTTCAAAATCTACTTTACCACCTAGATAAATTACTCAAGAACTAGCATGGTCGGACTACCATTAATATCAATCTATTAAGAAATTGGTACAATAACATCATATGCTAGTAATTCACATATTAATCAAGAAAATTACATCAATACATGATAGTTCAATTCAAGATCACAACCTAGGGTTAAGGGGAATCAGTCATCTTCTACAAACTAGACCAATACATCAAGAAATCACATAATTGAGTAATAATACATGTTAATTTACTCACAATATACAAAATAAATCAAAAATAAAACAATTCATAAGATCAATTTCGTATTGGATGAAAACCCATTTGAATTTCATGTTTTTGAAATCATTTTGATGGAACCTCTTTGGGAAGAAGTCCTAAAGGTTAAAGCAATCCCATACCTTGTTTATTGATGAAGTTTTATGGAGAAAATTTACCTTTTGCATCCCTACAACCCACATCTAGCTTGGTATTCAACGATGTTTCTTTGGGAGAGAGAAAGATGAGAGAAGGATGAGCTATTTGGGTTTGTGTATTATGAGGTCTTCAATTAAGGAATAATAAAATCAAGGCGTTGGAGCTCGATCTTGGGTCCCCAAGTCGTCTGGATCAAACCAAAATATAAAAAAATTTAGTGTTGTCCAAGGTTTGAAATCGGGTTCCCTTCCCAAATTGCATATTGATACATAAGTCATACGTGAATAAATGTTCAAAATTAATGTTGTGGTCACCGGTATGTGATACGCTCAAACTTACTTCTCAAAAATAAGAAGTAAAGCGGTCGTATCATGTAAAGAACCCAACTAATGAGGTTGGGATCGTTCCAACGAGGAAAATAGTTCAGACTTAACTTTATTCTATTAATACTATTATGTAGTCAATTATTTTCCCAAAAAACAAAAGGCAATAAAAGGGGATTTTTATATCTAAATTAATTAGAATAGTTAACTAAATTAAAATAAACAGCCTACAGATATAAATCTTGGAGCTTAATCAATTAATAAAAGTAACTAGGGCTTAAGTGTTCCCCACATGTTCCTAACTTAATAATCCTAACTATAACAATTCTTTCCTACTATCTTTCATGTAAAGTGAAAGGTTATGTATCTTTAACTCCTTGGTCTTGCATCTACAAAACTTCACTTCGCACCTTGGTCCGGCTACGTGTGTTGCTATACTAACCCTTACCTTTACCTCATATTAAGCATTGTATTCGATATTTGACTATGTTATTACCTCGCACCAATCGACACTAGCCTATTAGATAGTGTACACTAAATCTATGTTGATAATTCTTTTCCTATCATCTACCTCGTTGGTCCGACAAGTAGCATTAAGACGAGTTCTAATGTTGGCCATCCGTTAAAAAGACATCTAAACGAAAAATTATTAATATATGCAAGACACTATTCTAGAATTGCTATTTTGGTTAGATTTTACCTTTTTATTCACCCATTGTTCCCACAACCCTAGTTATGGACTTTAATTACCCATAGTCATAATCACACTATTCATATATTTAATATAAGAATTCATGCACTTACTTTAATGATAAAGAATAAAATCCAAAAATTCACTTGATTAATCAACAGATGCGCCAACAATTAATTCCAGAAAAAGTGTAACAATAACTGAAATTAATCTTTCAATACTTGAACAAGAAAACTAAAACATATCCAAAAGTCTAGTATCGAAAAGTCTAACCCAAAAATGAGGTTTTATGAACAATTTATAATAAAAACAAAAACCTAATAAAAGAAGGATTCTAATTACTGAAAATCTGTCAAAATGCATATGGGTCGACGGACATCGTGACGGACCGTCGTAGTCACGACTAGCCATCATGGCCTCCGTCGTCCCATACTTCACAAATTTTTCTTCTGCTGTCTTCATTACCCTCAACGGACAGTTATGATGGACCGTTCCAAGCATGACGGTCCGTTGAGGTCTCCGTTCCATAATACTTTAACTTCTTGCAATTTGGGTACTGGACTACTCTATGATCATCACGACGAACCAGCAGGACGGACCGTCGTGCCTATGACTGTCCGTTGTGGACTTCCGTAATCCCACACTAGGTCAGACTTCCCCATCTTCCTTCAACAACTTCACTACGATGCCAACTATGGACCGTCACAAGCTCGACGCACCGTTGTGGGTTTCGTAGGTGGTCTCTTCTGCATTTCTTGCTCAAAAACTGCCACGTTCATCTTTGGATAGATAACTTGCAAATAATGAGAAGCTTACATAAAAATCAATACCAAAAAGCTTTTGGACAAATACTGAAGTTATGGAAAAAGCATTACAAATATCGTGAAACCATCGGTACATGAACACCCTCAATTTAAAATCGTTCTTTGTCCTCAAGCGACGCACTATGACTCACTACAAATCTTTGTGCAAGAGTATCTATATTTTAGCTTTCGCAATCATTTGGCTATGAATCCCGATCATTCTCATCATGTTTATGAATGTTATTACTATTTAGGTTTGAATTATGTGGAATCAGACCATGACATAGACTCACCACGCACTGACACCTATCCTCTTCAATTTCTTACCGAGGTGCTAATATTTCCGGTATTGTAACTAGTATCCTCACTACAAAACAACATCCTCATTTTTCACACAATGATTTCAGTTTGAGTATAAAGATTATTTTTCAACACTCACTGTCAGAAAAAATTCACAACTCATTCATATATATTGCCATAAGCTTGCCCTTATTTTCACTGCTTAAGTTCGCCATACAACTCTTAGGATCACAATAGGACTTTCTTAGCTTCTAACATAGGCTCAAGGTCAGGTAGGGTATATTTAGGTATACTTTAGTAACATTTTTCCCTCCTTGACATATCGGTTAAGCGTCCTACCTTTTTATCATTTTATACCGCCCTTTTTCTTATATTCTTTCATCTTACTATTTTCCCTTTTTTCTTCATTTGTGTAAGTGAATCTTTTCTTTTGTTGCTTGAATTTATTAATTTTTTTATTTCACTTTTCTTTAAACTGGTTCTTGAGTCACTTTACTTTTGTTCATTCTATCTCTTTGTTCTTTCAACCCCACTTTCCAGAGCATTCTTCATAATAGCCACCCTTACCTCATGGCTTTGCCACGAGTCAAAGTACACAATACCCAAAGTTGGGGCAGGGCCACGAAAAGGTTATTTTACTGCATTAGCCACCCTCAACTTATGCTTTTGGCATAAGATGAGGTCCACATGTCCAAGGAGGGACCAGGGCCAACACATTATTCCCTGAAAAGATCAGTTGGGTTGAAATAAAAAGGTCTATTTTAAGCTCAAATCATTTGGATCAAAGAGGGATTAATTTCATTCGGTATTTTTATTTTTTTTAATTATTAGGCTAAAAATTGGCTATATTGAACAAGGGCCTATGAACCTTTCATAATTGTCTATTACATATAACTTTTATCAGGACTAACAAGGCAAGTTCTAGCTCAGTACAAATAGTGGACTATTCAAATTTTCCTCACACTCACTTTACATCTCATTACTCTACCAGATTATCAGACACCTAGTTCGAGTCTTAGACTTAGGGTCATGTAGTGGTGTATCTCTATGTCATGCTTAGAGCCACACATTTATCAATTACTGTGCCTAGCAATGCATCATTTTCATTACATAAGGATATCATTTTTGTTTTAGACATCATGCGTCAGTGTTATACTATGTACACAAGATATAGACATGCCACTTCAACAATAAAAACAACCAGCCTCTTGGGGAAAAAGAACACAGACAAGAAAACCCCAAAAGAGATCGTGAATTCGGCTACTCAGACTTCACCCTAGTAGTCACTTGCCATTTATCCCACCCCCAACAAAAATATATGCAATTTTCCCCAATGCATAAAAAAATTGAAATACGAGAGTGGTAGGTGAAGAAAACATGGGGAGCAAAGTGCTGGTGATCAGCAAGTTGGTGGTTCCGGTTCCCCGGAACCCATGACATATGTAGTCTGGACACACTTACTTGTGTCCTCATCCGCAACAACACTATCAGTAGTGCCTCCCGCTGACTCCACATTTCTTGAGCTAGATGCCCCAGCAGCTGACTCTACAACCCTAATCCTACGCGCTTCCTCATCAGCAATCGAGGCTCTCCTCGCATCCTTCATCTCACGGTGCTCTTTCTTCCTTGCCATAGCCTCATCCTCCTCACGACCCCTGTGCCTCTTTTCATGCTCTCGAGGGGGAGATGCTGTAATCTCAAAAGTGCAGAATAACGCAGCAAACACTGTGTCCTCAGCATTCTCTGCAGAAGGGGCCTCAAACTTAGGCACCCTAGCCTTAAGGATCGAATAAATATCTGCTCGCAGACTCTCAACCGCAGCTTGAAGGGTCGACACGTCCATCGGAGGGGCTTGCCGGGCTAGCACCCACAACCCAAAAGCGTCTAAGTGCTGATGAACCTAAGCAATCTTCCGCTCTGTGTGCTGTGCCATTTTACGCTCCATGCGCTCCTCCGCCTCAGCAATAGACCTTTGCATCCAACGCTGGATTTGATGCAAAAGTGTAACTATCTGAGCCTCTAGTTTCTTGACCCTAGCAAGTGGGACAAGAGCGGGGAAAGGGGCTGAGCGAGAGGAGCTAGGGGAAGTGCTACTACCCGAAATAGACTCGACAGGGGTAGTGTCAATGGTTTCAGAAGCAGCCTGCGTAGCCGTTCAAGCATGTGCTACAGTGTCATCCAGATTCTTAGCAAGTGGAGGCACCTCTGGACGGGGCCCTCTACATGGAGCAAACTCATTGGCCTCATACCCGATGAGGCCGATATCAACAGTACCCAACGGAGTCTTGAGCCGATCAATGTGCCATATGGGCACACCTGCGGACCTGCATAAGGAAAATATCATGCACGGAAAAGGGTAATTAGTGGTGACCTTGAAATCCCTCTCGTGCATGACCGCCTGTAGAAGCCAAGCGAAGTCCACCTCAAACCCGTCTATCATCGCCGCCCTCAGAACTGCGCGATCCCATATAAATATAGTATCAACAGCCGTGGGGGAAAGGCAGTGGCATACAATCAACCATAAGTTCATAGCCGTGAAGGTAAAGTTAGCTGTCCTGATGGATCCCTTTGGCTCTGTTACCCAGTCGGCACCCTCTCCATCAATAGATAAGTGCATGACAATCCAGCTCTTGGTGGCCTCTATTAGCGATGGCTCACGCGAGAATTGGCCATCTTTAATAATTTGCCACCGGTAGTTGAACTCGGCAGTGATAGGGGTCCTGTTGGCATCAATATCCTACACGTACAGATACCGGCGGATGGCTGGTAGGGAGATGACGACCAGTATGCCACGTAATCTAACGTGCTCAAGTGGGTCCTATTTGGCGGGGGCATCCCGTCTATCGACCTGTAATCGGAGAGTATCCACATAAGAGGCGTAAAATTCTCGGACAACGTCCTCATTATAGCGGCCCAAAGAACGAGATGTCCACTCTAGCCGGTGTCTGGTGAATAGATTGTGGATATCTCGCATGGTGGGGAGACTTTCCGTATGGACCCGCCTCTCCAGTGTAAGGGTCCGTGCCATGACACCTTTATCATTTAGAAACTTGGCATATGAATACACTTGGTATTTCCCGTTTACACACCAGCGGTTGGGCTGGTCGGCAACCAGGGCGAGAGCACCAGTCGGTGAGCATGGAGTGAATTCAGGACTGTCATCCTCATCAGACGACGCAGATTATGCAGCCGTGGTGGGTGTAGGGACTTCTGCAGACCCGAAGTCTTCCTCTCACTACGAAACTCCTAAGGAACCATACTCTCCTTCTTCTTGTGTAGCTGACCCAGAAGGTGTGTCGATCAGTGTGTGATCCTCATCAGACTGGGAGGTAGTGATTACGCCGGATGCCACCTTTTTGGACGTAGCTCTTGTTGCAAGTGTCGGTCGTACTGGAGTGGCAGTGCCTGGGGGCACGTACTCGGGATCATGCTCATCACCCAAGCCTATAACCAGTCAAGCAGACGGGGTGACAAACTTTGAACACCCACGTGCGTAAACTCGATCTTTTTTTGGTGCCATTAGAGAAACTTATAAAGAATCAATATTAGTACTAGAAGGAGCAAACAAGACAAGCAAAAATGACACAAAATACACATAAAAGGAAAGCGGTAATGACATCTATGTAGTAGTAGTGAAATACGCGTACCAAGTGATGGCTCGTCGTGAGGATGACGAACAGTCATGTGGTCCGTCTTGTCTTACTTCAACGACATGTATGTGGAGACCCCTAAAGGAAAAACTCTGATAGTTATGAAGGATAAGAAGGATGGATCTTCATGAAATTGATAGTCTTTTGTCGATGTCCATCATGAGGCACATAGAAAAATTATACAGACCCTTAGGATAGGGGTATCTGACCGTCATGATGATTGTGCAGGACGGACCGTTGAGGGTATGACGGTACATCGTAGATTTCCGTTAAAGGATACTTGGAAAAAAATGGGGATTCTTAGGAAAAGGGTCTCTGAAAACCATGACCGTTGTGCAGGACCGACCATCGTGTTAATGATGGTTCGTCGTAGATGTCCCTCAGAGGACAGTTGAAAAAAATGGAGACCTTAGGACAAGGGTCACTGAAAACCATGACGGTTGTGCAAGATGGACCGTCGTGTTAATGACGGTCCGTCTTAGATGTCCATCATAGGACGCTTAGAAAAAGTTGTAGAACCTTAGGAATAGGGTCTCTTACAACCATAACGGTTGTGCAGGACGGACTGTCTAGGGTATGACAATCCATCGTAGATGTCCATCGGAGGACACTTAAAAAGCTGGAGACCCTTAGGACAAGGGTCTCTGAAAACCATGACGGTTGTGAGAATGACGGTCCGTCGCATGAGTCTGTTGGTGGAAACTTAGAGAAAATAAATAGTGGAGTGTTGGAACAGACCCTATGACGGTTCGTTGTGGGTATGACGGTCCGTAATCAGGGTCTCGTTCTGTCATTCAGTGACAGAACTGAGGATCCCACAATCATCCCCTATGACTCAAACGGAATACTTAGTATTAACCTACATATTTGTAACCCAAATACCTATGTGAGAAAACTTTTCTAATAGATCATCACTTTCATAACATTGGCTTATAAAAATGATTGCATCTTCATTCATCATATTTCAAAATTTAATCATGCTTCACATATTAATAAAGTTCCTTTAGACATTATCTCTAGCATACTTCACACAACAAGCTTCATAAAAGAACATAACCAAGAACAATATCATTTTCATCATACTTCACATATTATGCCTTAATTTCCTCTTCATACTACATATGTAGATTCTCATTCGTATATTTCAAGTAAACACTGCAAGCAAAAGTTGACAGTACCACACTTCAAAATAAGAGTTAAAAAAAATAACCAAGTTTCCATTAATCCAGGCTTTTACCACCTAAATTCTATTCCTCAAAAATAATTCATAAACTAACCCTTAGGGAACTATCTAAGTCACAATATAACCATAAGGAAACTCTAACTCTAACATCATCAAATCATGTTCATTAAACCCATTTCTTAAGTCAAAAGTTGATAAAAAGAAATTGCATAGTTTCAGTGAAGTTTTAGCATTAATATTAACAACTAACATTAGAAATAATATATTTGAATCCTTTAAAACATTTTCATGCAAGACCCATACTTAGAGCCAAAGAAAGAATAAGTTAGGGTTGGAAAACTCTTTTTCAAATCTATTAGAAAGGGGATCCTTGAACGGAAGTGAGTTCAAGGAAGACAACCATACCTCACATAGAATAAAACCCAAATTTTATTGATGAAGAACTTGACCACAAACAGTCCGTTCTATCCCTCCTTGACTTCTAGCTTCCATGGAGACTTGAGAGAGAGTTTTAAGACATAGGGATTGTGGGTTTTAGGAAATAAGGTCAAAAATTTGGTCTTAGGGTTCAAAATATTTTAATATACCTAATAAACCCTAAAATAACTCCCAAGGTTCATAAAAGACTTGGGTTGAATTTACCAAACACCCCAAGCCTTGGCAGAAGAATGTCGGTTTCACAGGCACCGTCGACGAGTCCACTCAGACGGACCGTCTACCCATCAAAGATCCGTTGGTGGGGGTTTCTCGATGGAGACTTAGTTTCTTTCTGATTCAGGATAGCCTACCATGAATGGGAAATCGAAGCCCAAGGTCAATGGGGCGTCGTTCGACCAACGATCCGTCCCTTGTGGCAATCGTTTGGTTATTGCTTGGCAGCTACTTGCCAAATGCTGGGGTCCTCTTCTAGGGCCCCTCGTGGGTCCTAGATGGGGTCTTACTCGGACGTTAAACCCCTTAGAATATTCATCTAGGTCTTAGGATCATGCAACATCACTTTTGATTAAAACGAACATGGAAAACTCACTCAAACACATCAAGACACATGAACACTATCTAAGTCACACCTTCTGAACGTCACGGACATTCTCGTATGTTTGACCTCCAAACTTCACTCACTTCCTAAGAACATCAATGTATGTTATTCTAACACAAAATTACTCAAGAAATATTCACGATGCTCTAGTTCACCTTAGTTCATATTAGGGTGTTACATTCTCCCCCACTTGGACACTAAACTCCTTTAAGAACATCAATGACTTACTAGCAGAACATAACAGACAAAATCAATTCTCAAACATTCATGATCAATGCGCAAAATTTTCAAGGAACAGAATTACACAAATATAAGCACTTTTGCAACACAGACAACCTTTGAAGGATACTTCCAAATTCAAGCACATATGTGATTCTTCATTTTATGGAGGAACTACCTTATCCAATATTAAACATTTCTCATAAACATCATTGTTAAACACATTGAAACCATAGTTCATGAAGAATGCAACTTCTCAAATTTTGAACTCCATTACAGTGAAAGCAACAACTTAACAGTGAAATAAGCTGAAAATCAATTAGTTCATATTTCAAGCAATTTTATCATGAAGGCATGACCACATGAGAGACAATATCATACTATATTACATTATAACATGATACACAAATTTGAAGAAATTAAGCAATATCATTATATACACCTTATCATGAGAAATATAGGTTGACTACCAATCTTCCTAATGTAATTATGATATCATCAAGATCATACAAAACCTTACACCTTCAAAGGCACTCATACATAGAGAAATGCAACTCATACTAATATGCATGACACTTAACCATTACCAAACTATAAAGGATTTTTTGTGTCAAGATTGATTAAGGATAGAAGAAAAGATAAGGATACTAACTACCTTTCTATTCAACTCATCTCCCCCACTTAGGGTAAAGCCATCTTCAAGGCCTCATTCTTCAAAGAACCATCATACCTCTCACAAGGTAGAACTCACACTACCCTCAACTCATGCTAATTAAGACTAAACATATACCTCAGAAGTCATGCATAACCCATTCCTCTTAGTATTCAATCTTAGATAAACTCTCTTAAACATAACCTGATTCAACCCTTGGCACCTTATATATAAAATAATGGAATAGAAACTCTTTCTTTCTAACAACATTACCACATTCGTTTAACATTTCTCAAACATACACCTTAGATCTTGTACTATCATTGCACACAACTATAAGATATGTCATTTTTAAAAAAAGGACTTCATTAAACCATTATAAATTCTACCATGCTTAGAACTACACAATCATAAAAATTCACATCATAATACATCAAACTTATAATTTACACATAGCCATAAATGGCATCACATCACAATTCTCAAATCTAATCTTTACATCTACACTTCTTGCCACAAAACCATCATAATCATAAAAACTCACTTTTTTCTCCCTTAAACTTAGAAAAATCTCCCTTTCCAAGCAATCACACCTAGAGAACCACTGGACAAGGGAACATAAGAGAGATATCTTTTGGAGTTAAGTTCTATGTTACGATTCAAGAGTAATGAAGAATGTTAAACTATATATTCCTATAGCCTCTAATCCATGGCTGTGTCGCGACTCAAACAAATGATGAAGACTCTAATAGACGTGCCTTGTGAGACTTTTAGACCCTAATTTTTTCCCATAAGTTTATGCTGTGATACCATGTTTTTAACGACACGAAAGTACCCCACAGAAGTTTGGGAGAACCCATGGGTTGGACAAACTACGTACTTGACCTTTCGTAGCTCTTGTACAAGACTTATCTATCATTTATTTCATAAAACATAAAAAGTAGTGGGAATTAGAACATTTCACAAAATAAATTAATAAAGAGAACATCTTTCGTAAAATCTAAAGATTGACAAGCCAACTTAAAGACACGATATAAATATCTTAGGGACACGACCCTTTACATTAAATGAAAAATGCATAATAAGTCTTTCGAATAGAAAATAAGAAATAGAACTATGTCGTCAAATATAAGAGGACATACTTAATATTGAGAGGATAATTCCCAAGCTTTGTCTTCTAGTCTTCAAACGCCTACAACCTATCCTTACTAAGTATATAAAAGTATGTGGCTAGTACAAAAACAATGTACTATGTATGACATACGCAAAAATATGCAAAAAGGATATTTTAGTAAAATAAGCTTTCATGCCAAATTTATAAAACCTTCATTATTTAGGATTTTATATAGCATAAGAATCATCATTTAGCACATAAAGTAGTCAAAATTTTAGAAGAAAAACACGCTTTACAGTAACATTAGGAGATCTAATAGTGAAGGCAGTGAATAACATTACGATGATCATTCTCTCCCAAGCATAGTGAACTCATTTACCATGAGGTTTCACTAACCATGTTATCCTAAGATTCCCTAAGGTGAGACAAGAAGGGACCGCCTATAAAACCCCTTCATTACACACCAAAGCGATCCACAATACTACCTACCATAGACTTATTTCAACCAGGAGAACAAATCCATACTCTTGGATAGATATTTTAAAGAAATTAATGCAAGAAGGATTTCATGTAAGTACCCTTCTCCAATAGGACCTATAAATTGCAGAAACTACAATGTGAGAGTAGAATCCCATACTACTAATACCACTTAGTGCTCCTTGATGATTCCCTTTTAAGCACCCTACATTAATCACTCCTAAATTCATCACATAAAACATAGTTTTAACATACTTCCTTAACTTAATTTTAAGATACTTCCTTCAAATTATACCTTAAGTTATCTAACTTCATTTAGAAAACATGTTAGAACACACCAAGACTCCTATTTAGGAAGGTCTACTCAGTTCAATTGATAGATATCATCCCATACCACCACCTACCCTAAGTAGTACATTCTTTTAGGAGACTTAGTTCATCCATTTCATATAAATCACACAAAGAATATAAGACCTTAAAATTAGATAGGGTGTCTATATCCTAACACGTTTTTTTTAAGGTTCTAAGTTCATAAAATTACTTCTAATATGCTTTAGAGGCAGTGTTTAAAGTTTGAAGGGATTTGGAAGTCCAACGTCAAGGGATGATTAAAACGTTCGACGACTACTCGCCTATATCCCTCATTTGTCCATGTGTAAGTATTAAAATGATTTATAATGATTTTTATAGATATTACATGGATTTTATAGAAGTTTGGAGTTCAAACGACCAAGAACGTCCAAGGCGTTCGAAAGATAGCCCTTAAGATGCTCAAAGTGTATCTTGATGGGGCCTAGCCTATTTGGACGAGTTAAAGGTGTTTGATTTTGTTGAAACTCTTGTGGGAGGTCTTGATATTGTTAAGAGTTTTATTTAGGTTGGAAATGTTTGGGTATGAATTATAGAGGGCCCCGCAGTGGCCCCACAATAAGGACCCAAGGCTGGTCAAGACACTGCCTAGGTAGTGTCAATAGACGAACCAAACGACGGCCTGTTGTTCAACCAACGGACCGAGGTGAGGTATCGTTTATTTGTACTTATATTGGGCAGTTGTCAAGCCAAAAATTTTCCAAGGACCAATCGACGGAAGCCAATGCACCGCATGTCGACTGACCAATGACAAATAGATGGTTTCGTCAATGGTGGCCTGTAACCTGTTGCTTGTGGACTGTTTCATTAAAGGGGTGAATGGAAAATTCACCCCATGTGCTAACCTGACGTAACATGATTTAGGGTGTATTTAAGTGATCAAAAACGTGATATGCCCATTCCCAAACCAACTAACACAAACTGAAACTTTCCCTCCAAAAATATTCTATCTGGACCTCCACTGTTATTGAAGCTCAAGAACAGCTCGGAGATTGGATTGTCATGATTTAATCAGAAATTTTTGGAGGATTTCAACTATAAAAATATATGGTAATCCTTCATCTCTAAGTAACCTTTCACATGGAGAATTAATCTCAAGTTTCAAAGAAGGTTTCATGATCAAAGTTCTTCTTCTTCAATCTAGCCATGGTTTCTTTCTAAAAATGTTTTGAATGATTAAATAATGATGAATTGAAGTCAAAACAGTGGTTTGAAAGTTATTTAACTCTAATTGCATGATGAATTCATGCTCCTTCCTCAAATCAATTTAGCCTAGCAGCTTTGTGATAATGGCTTTTTAATGGTTGAATTGTGATTTTCTTATGTTCAATCATCTATATCTACTGTTATTTACGTGAATTAATATTGAATTGATGTTGAAGGATCCATGTGGATCAATGTATGTAGGATTGAACATGCCTAACTTAGTACTCTAGAAATTTACTCTAACATTGCCTTTTTATGATTAAATGTTGAAGTCGATTACGTGATGATGATCATAGATACTGTTTATAGTTTATATTATGATTAAATTGTAGTTATTAATCATGTATGGTTAAGTTTAATAAGAATTGATCGGAGTTGATCTAAGAATTGACCTATTCATAGAGTGATCCTATGATCGATACAGGATGTAGACTATCTCATTCTTTATCTTCTAGTTTATCGATTTTTAGTACTATGTATGTGATGTGATCTCGAATTGTTGGTAGATAAAGAATGATTCCTTTTTCGTAAAGATTTATGGTGCTACTTCGTAACATTTATTTTATTGGTAATATACGCTTGATGATCAAGGCCTTAGGGAATCGATAGTAATTGCTAATTCCTCTATAATATTGAAAATTAATAAGCCTAATGCATATGTTGGAAGTTTGATCTTGAAGTTCTTAAAGAATGATTTTGTTATGACTAAGTGTGTGATTAGCTATTGCCTTTGATATATTAGATTAATGAAATATGATATATAATCCATGTAAGTGAAATTGGGTAATGGTCTATATTATTCTAACTTATAGTATGTTAATATATTTTACTAGTTGTATTATGACCTTATTGTATCTTATACATGACTTCATGTATGATTAAAGTACATTATCTACTTCCCTATATATGTATTATTGATGAAAGGGTGTATTGACCAATGTTGGTCAAAAGGGTTGAAGAATTAGTAAGGTCTACTCTTCCTCTCTACTCTTCTATATTAATGTAGTTGATGAAGATTGTATGTCATTGTGTGGTATGGTCCACTTATGGTGGTGATGTTTAATTTATCATCAATATATATGTGTTGACCATAGACTTGAAGGAAAATTGATGATCATATAAATATGTGCTTATGATGATACTATGAGAAGTTTATTCATACTTTCCTATTCTAGTTGTAATCTAGGTTGTATTGCTATTGTATAAGCATGTGTATATTCATGTTAGGGTAAATTATAGTTTCTTCCATCGATAAGATAATAATGGTTAATAATCCATTACCTATGTACCCTTATGTTAAATCATGAATAGCACAAGTTAGGATTACTAAGTGTAATATGAAGTTGGATTGTCTCCTATGCTATTGTGTGTTGTGTGGTTTATGCTGTAAAGAGTATTATTGTCTATGAGGATGACTGCCTCAACAGATTGTTGATAGACATTATGTGATCAAGTTTACCAATTTATACATATACTCACTTTACATGCATATTACAAGTAGTATAGGTCATGGTGTATAAATGAAAGGTAGTTCTCATAATCACTAGTGTCTACTACTATGCATGTTAAGGTGATATTTATGCAAGCATGATATGTTTTTCCTTAGCTTGGATGACTTGATAGGTGTTCTAGTATGGTGGCAAGGTTATGGGACTTTGCTAATGCGTTGCACATGTGTACCTTGATAGGATAGTTCTAGTTTTGGTTTCTATATGTATGAATAGGTATGTATGAACATGTGTGTAGTAATATGTCATGTGAATAGTTTGCTCACATATATGTATGCACACACACGTGTATGAAGACCTAGTCAAGAGAGGGGCATGGAATGGCTACCCTAAACTAGATGATGCTTTACATATGCTATGTTCATGTGACGGGATTCTTTACATGAGTTAGGTTGATGAAATTTACTCTATGACCTATGAGTTAAGCAAGGATGACTCCTAAATATATGTTTTATAAAGTAGAAATATAATAAAGGTTTTCAATGAATGGAACTTCGCTTAGCACTAACTGAACATGAATATGATTGTGTGTCCCTTCCTATGGTAGGAAGGTAGGTCACCCTAAATCTCATGAGGTTGATAACCACAATAGCTCAATTGGCATATATAGGGTTTCCATAAGTTAATAATTACAATGCCTAATCTTTACATAAAGAGGGTTTTCACATGTACCTTAAAGTTCCATTACTATGTTGCCACCATAGGATACTAGCTAGTGAATCCACCTAGATATGTCACATTTGATTCTACTTTGGCCTGTAGACCACCTCCTTTCGGTGTGGGTTTATATGACACCAAGTTCAACGTTTAGCATCACATGGTGTATGTCGGTTAAGGCTATACTTTGCCTAAAGTAAAATGGACAATGGAAGTAATGACTAGGACCCTAAATAGAATGACATAAGGGAGGTTACATAGGATAGGTGGAAGTAATAAACCCATCTAGACATTGCACAAGTAGCTCGTTACGGAGTTCTAGGAAGGTTTTCTAATGCATGTCACAATGTATGTGTTCTTTAAGCATGACATTATAGTAATTGTCTACTTGTTATGAAGATGTGCATGAGAGATTCTTTATGCATGATATTGATCTTGTTGACTATATGAAGAAGGTCTTGACTTAACTATGTCTATGTTGTACTATACTTCTATGATGATATGTATTGGCTTGTGTAAGTAGTATGTATGCTTTTCCTTGTTGTCATAATGTGATGCATTGCACCAAATATCACTAAAAGGTTACTTGGGAGGCTAATGAAATAAAAGAATGACTTCACTGTTAAGAAGAATGAGCTCACTATAAACTGACCTCAAATGGGACATAAATTCTATATGTGATTTTCTATGATGTTTGGCCTTTGATTATGCTTATATGAAGTATATCATTCTATTGTTTAAAGGTTTTATAAAGATTTTGTCAAAAAGGCATGAAATATGATTTCAAAAATATATCCCTTTTAAATACATGTTTTTGTATGGTTATCATACTTCATGCATTCATGTACTAATCCCATTCTTATATATTTTTCACAAAAAATTTAGGTTATGGATGGTTAAAGGATGTCTATATGATTATGGAGCTTGATATGTGATTCCCAAGCTCAGGGAACGGAATCTTAAGTACACGGATTTACTATATTATGGTTTACTGTAAAGATTTATATATTGTAGTTATGTTTGTGTTTTATGGGATGTGTCTCTAATGTATTATAATGTTGTTGAGTCTAAGATGGCAATGAGACTTAGAGTCTATCTATGTCTTATGATTTATACTTTATATGTATATGAAGTAAAGTTTCTATCATATTAGGAGATCTGGCAAGTTTTAAATTTCCATTAAATTTAGTATGTCGATGCGATGAATGACAACTATCGGCTTGTAAAAGACCTTCGAGAGGTCAAGTACGCCATGTTACTTCTAGGGGGTGCTCCCATGTTGTTCAAAATGTGGAATCAGACAACGAGGTTTTAAAAGTGGTTTAGGGTCCAAGAAGTCTCATATTGCCACGTCTAGTAGATAGGGCTTGCTTTTTGTGATTACTATATAATAGATGGCGGGGTCTTGTATCATTTGTGGTGAGTCGCGACATATCAAATGGTACGAAAGGCTATAGGATGATAGAGTTTCCCTTCTTCATCATTCTCATATAGTGCCATAGAACCGAACTCTATAAGATCTCTCTCTTATGTTTTCTTGTCTGGTGCTTTTTTAGATATGATTGCATGGATGAGATTGTTTTCTATGCTTGAGGGAGAAAAGGTGAGTTTATATACTTATCTTGGTTTTATGGTTTGAATGAGTATGTGTAAAGGTGAATTTTTGTATGTTTTAATTATGTGATGCCAATTATGGCTATATATGAAGTTTATGTGAAATAGCATGTTATATTGAGAAATTTATGTCATGATATAGTTAAACTATGCTTGAAGTTATTATGTATAAAATGAGTTCTTTTGGAATGATGTTCTCCTAAATGGTTTTGCATGATGGTAGCCTATTCCACGAATTGAACTTGAAATACTTAGTCACTACTTATGGAAGCATGCGACCCTAAGATTATGTAGTTAAAGATGTTCAATGTTTCCCTTTGATTCTATGTGGTCTATGATAAGTTGCCTAGTATAGATTGGAGTCCTTTGCATAGAGTTGATCCTAGGTGTGATGATTGTATACATGCTTTTGTAGGATTAGTTTGTAATATTTTGTATCTCATATTGTCATGCTTTTCCTATCAATTGCGTAAATGTTGCATTTATGGAATTCAAAAAACATGCTCAATGTAATGAGCGGCAGTTCACTGTAATTTTTTTGGGAAATCAACTAAATTGTTATTTTATTAGATGTTTAAATGTTTATAGGATTAATGTATATGAAAATGATAATGAATGTAAAGAGGAGATTTTTCTATTTGGAATGAAGAATGAGAGTCTTATGGCATGATGAGTCGTAGAATTGTTTCCAACTAATTATTGTGTTGTGAGTCCCTTTATGTTGTGGAATTGGTGTTTCCCTGGAGTTGAAGGTAGTACTCTTATCTTTGTAGGGTGATGATGTGGGTTTGATTGACCTAGAAGTTACCTTACATTAATGTTGAAAGAAAAGACAGTCCTTAATACTAAGTCTCTTATATTGTTTCCCCTGATGATGTATGACCTTGGCGTCTATTGTATTGTATGAAAACATTATGTGGCTAAATTAAATGACCTAATTTAGTAATTGGGGATAAATTAAATATGTGATAAAGTTCAGAATACCTTTGTGTTCCTATGATAACTTACTATAAATTCCTTCTAACGCTGTATTGACTTTTAAGTGATGAAAACCAAGGTTGTTTAGTTAAGATCCTCTTAAGGTGGGGTTAAGTTGCTCCTAAGTGGGTTTACCCTATATGGGGGATGGTGATGGAGTAGTAAGGTTGTAGATATTTTCTACCATTGACATTTTATTTTGGCTTGAACTTGAATCTATTGGATTTTTAGTAAGCTTGTTCATGAATAAGAGTTTTGCATAAAGTATGAATTGCATGACCTTATATCTTTGGCATGTATTGACTAACATTACCGTGAAGATAATATGAATGTTCCAAAGTTCATAAAAGAAAAATTTGATAGCATCCATGTTTTATCATGTTGAATTGCATCTTGATATACTAGTTTTGCCATTGACTACATGAGGTATGATAAAAAATATGGTAAAAGTCACTTGTGAGGCGTAATGTTTAGCCTTATAATGGAAAAAGTTTAGTCTCTTTCAAATGAAATGCAATTGAATCCCTTTTAAAAAGTATGTGATTTTTATGATTTTGAATTCATAATTGTAGGCTCATTCTTTAAAAGTGAAAGCATGTTTAGCTAAGTGCTCAGATGTGTGCCTATGAGTTGTGTAATTAATCTCAAAATGTGCTTACTATGAAGGTGAGTACTATGTTAGAATTAGAAATTTTGTGAAATTACTTCCTAATGTTGTGATGTGCTTTGTGTGACATACGATTTAGACTTCACTAGGAAGGAATCATGAGCATGTCTTGGCTAAAGGTTGAGATTTTCTCTTTTGAGAAAGGGATTGACCTTGTACTTTTCTAAGGTGTCAACTCAAGGTACATGTAACTGTGTTGAGGAGAAGGACATTCCTCCATGGACACCACTATGCATGGATGATTAAGTATTACCTCCATGGAACTAGGTCTAACTAATGAAGATCTTTGTTGATTGAATTAACTCAAGTCTATGTGCATTGAAGTATGAGTGCCTACTTGTTTTGAGTATTGCTGAAATCTGCCTATGTGTGGCCTTTCAAGATATTCTCTTAATGAATTAAGGTGTAATGACCACGTTATGATTACGAGAAGGATGTTCCTTCTATGAACATGATAAGAGCTTTTGTGTTTGATGCATTAAAGATTGAGTGAGTAATGGTTTTGCTTGCTTCTGTGCATTGAGTGCTAAAACAATTTGATGTTGTTATAAATATTATGAACTGCTCTATGATGCATTGAAATCCTTGTTGTGATTAAAGAGCCCTAAGTATCATTAGTGGATGAATGTTCCCAAGTGGGGGATATTGTAAGACCGCAAAATGAGATAGGGCGTCTAGAGCCTAACATGTTTTTTTATCGTTATACGGTCCTAAATTGACTTATAATATGGCTTAGAGGAAGTGTGTAAAGTTTGAAGTGATTTGGAAGTCAAATGCCAAAGGATGACCAAACGTTCGACGACTAGTCGCCTATGTGCCTCATGTGTCCATGTGTGTTTATATACTGTGTGTCATGATCTATTTAATTATTAATATGATTTTTATTATGCTTATAGATGGTATATGTAATTCCAGAATTTTGGAGTTCAAACGACCAAGAACATCCAAGGTGTTCGAAAGATAATCCTTAAGATGCTCAACATGTGTTTCCATGGGGCCTAGCCTATTTGAACAAGTTTCAGGTGTTTGATTAGGGTGAACTCATTTGTGAGGTCTTAAATTTTTTAAGGATTCTATTTACGCAGGAAACGTCCGGCTACGACTTCTAAAGGGCCCTGCAAAATGCCCCACAAGAAGGACCCAGGGCTGGTCGAGACACTGCCTTGGCAGTGTCAATTGACAGACCAAACGGCGGCCTTTGGTAAACCAACGGACAGTAGGTGAGGTATCGTCATTCGGTACTTATCTTGGTCAGTTCTGAAGCAAAAAATTTGCCAAGTACCAATTGACGGAAGCCAATGCATGGCCCGTCGACTGACCAACAACCAGTAGATAGTTCCGTCGATAATGGCCTGCAACCTGTTGCCTGTGGACTATTTCGTTAAAGGGGTTAATAGGAAATTCACCCCACGTGATAACCTGACCCCACATAATATTTTTGGATATTTTTGGGTCTATTTAAGTGAACAAAAAAGTGATCAACCCATTCCAAACCAACTCACAAAAATTGAACCTTTCCTCAAAAATATTCTATCTAGAAACCTCCGTTGTTGTTGAAGCTCAAGAATAGCTTGGAGATTTGATTGTCTTTATTTAATAATCAAGTTTTAAAGTTTTTCAACTATCAAAAGGTATGGTAATCCTTCATCTGTAAGTAATTTTTCACTTGCAGAATTAATCTTATATTTTCAAAGAACGTTTCATGATCAAAGTTCTTCTTCTTCAATTTAGACATAGGTTATTTCTAAAAACATTTTAAATTATTCAATTATGCTGAATTGAATTTAATACAGTTGTTTGAACGTGATTTTACTCCAATTGCATGATGAAGCCATGCTCCTTCCTCAAATCGATGTAGCCTTGCATGGGCTTTGTGATTATGGCTTGGTAATGGTTGAATTGTAATTTTTCTTACATTGAATCATCTATATACTGTTATTTACATGAATTAATGTTTAATTGATGTTGAAGGTTCCATGTGGATCAATGTATGTACGATTGAACATGCCTAGTTTTGTATTCTAGGAATTCACTATAACATGGCCTTTTTATGATTAAATGTTGAACTCGATTAGGGGATGATGATTATAACTACTGTTTTATGTTGATACTATGATTAATTTGTAGTTACAAATCATCTATGATAAAGGTGAATAAGGATTGATATGAGTTGATCTAAGTTCTTCTAGTTTATCGATTGGTAGTACTATGTATGTGATGTGATCTCGAATTGTGGGTAGATGAATCATGATTCCTTTTTAGTAAAGATTTATGGAGCTACTGTATAACATGTATTTTATTGGCAACATACTATTTATTATCAAGGACTTAGGGAATCGATAGTATTGCCTAATTCCTCTATACTCTAGCAAATTAATAAGCCTAATGCCTATGTTGGAAGTTTGATCTTGAAGTGCTCAAAGAATGATTTCATTATGACTATGTTTGTGATTAGATACTTCCTTTGACTGATAATATTAAAGAAATGTCATATATAATCGATGTAAGTGAAATTTGGTAATGGTCTATGTTCCTCTAACTTCTTGTATGTTAATGTATTGTACTAGTTGTAGTATAACCTTATTGTAGCTTATACTTGACTTCATGTATGATTAAATTACATTTAGCTACTGCCCTATATATGTATTATTGATGTATGGGTGTATTGACCAATGTTTGTCAAAAGGGCGGATGAATTGTTAAGGTCTACTCTTCCTCTCTACTCTTCAATATTAATGTAGTTGATGAAGCCTTGTACGGAATTGTGTGGTATAGTACAGTTATGGTGATAGTGTTTACTTTATGTTCATTATATATGTGTTGACCATGGACATGATGGTAAATTTATGATCATATGAATATGTGCTTATGATGATACTATGATAAGTTTATTCCTACTTTCCTATTTTAGTTTTGATCTAGGTTGTATGGTTATGGTATAAGCATGTGTATATCCATGTTCGAGTAAAGTATAAGTCTGGCCATTGATAAGATAATAATAGTTAATAATCCCTTGCCTATATACCCCTATGTGAATTAATGAATAGCACATGCTAGGAGTCTTAAGTGTAATATGAAGTTGGCCTGTCTCCTATGATATTGTGTGTTGTGTGGTTTATGGTTGAAAGTGTATTATGGTCTAAGAGGGTGGCTGTCTCAATATGTTGTTGATATCCATTATGTGATCATGTTGACAAATTTACACACACACACTTACTATACATGCAGGTTACAAATAATATAGGTCATGGTGTCTAAATGAAAAGGTAGTTCTCATATTCACTAGTGTATACTACTATGCATGTCAAGATGATATTTATGAAAGCATGATATGTGTTTCCTTAGCTAGGATGACATGATAGGTGTACTAGTATGGGCAACGGTATGGGACTTTGCCATGCCTTGCACATGTGTACCTTGATAGGATAGTTCTAGTTTTTGTTTCGATATGTATGAATATGTATATGGTTTCCTCACATATATGTATGCACATACACATGTATGAAGACCTAGTCAAGAGAGGGGCCTGAAATGGTGTGTTCATGTGTACCCTAAACTAGATGATGTTTTACATATGCTACGTTCATATGAAGGGATGCATTACATGATTTACGTTGATGAACTTTCATCTATGACCTATTAGTTAAGCATATAAGGGGATGATTCTCCGAAAACTATATTATATAAAGTAAAAATATAATAAAGGTTTTCAATGAAGGGAACTTACTATAGCACCGAGTGAACTAAAGTATGAGTGTGTGTCCCTTCCTATGGTAGGAAGGTAGGTCACCATACATCTCATGAGGTGGATAACCACAATGCCTCAATGGGTTTAAAAGGTTTTCCATAAGTGATTATCTAAAATGCCTAATCTTGACATAAAGAGGGTTTTTCACAGATACCTCCAAGATCAATAACTATGTTGCCACCACGGGATACTAGCCAGTGGATCCACCTATAAAACTATGTCACATTTGGTTCTACTTTAGCCGGTTGACCACCTTCTTTCGTTGTGGGGTTCTATTACACCAGATTCCATGTTTGGCATCACATGGTTATGTCGGTTAAGGCTATAGTTTCCCTAAAGTAAAATGGACAATCGAAATAAATGACTAGAACCCTAAATAGAATGACTTAATTGAAGTTACTTAGGATAGGTGGAAGTAATGAACCCATCTAGACATTGCACAAGTAGCTCCTTATGAAGTTCTAGGAAGGTGTTCTAATGCATGTCACTATGTATGTGTTCTTTATGAGTGACATTATAGTAATTGTCTATTTGTAATGAAGATGTGCATGATATGAGTCTTTATGTATGATGTTGATCTTGTTGACTATATGATGAAGGTCTTGTCATATCTATGTCTATGTTGTACTACACTTCTAAGATGGTATATGTTGGCTTGTGTAAGTAGTATTTATGACTTTCCTTATTGTCCTAAGGTGATGCATTGTATCAAATATCAATAAAAGGTTACTTGAGAGGCTAATGAAATAAAAGGAGTTCACTGTTAAGAAGAATTAGCTTACTGTAAAGTGGCCTCAAATGGGACTTAAATTTTGTATGTGATTTTATACGATGTTTGGCCTTTCATTATGTTTATATGAAGTATATGAATGATATAAATGCTATTGTTAAAACGTTTTATAAAGATTTTCTCAAAAAGGCATGAAATATGATTTCAAGCAAAATGTCCCTTTTAAATACATGTTTTTCCATGGTTGTTATACTTAGTGCATTCTTGTTCTAATAGAATTCTTCTCTACTTTTTACACAAAGTGTAGGTTATGGATGCTTAAAGGATTTATATATGATTAAGGAGCTTGATGTGTTATTCCCAAGCTCAAGGAAAGGAATCCTTAAGTCCAAGGATTTCCTATGTTACGGTTTATTGTAAAGATTTAAATATTGTACTTATGTTTATGTTTTAATGTCCTTATCCCAACTGTATTCTAATTTTGTTGAGTCTAAGATAGCAAAGAGACTTAGAGTCTATATATGTATTATGATTTATATTTAATTTTATATGAAGTAAAGTTTCTAGCATATGAGGTGCTATGAAAAGTTTTATATTTTCCACTAAATTTAGTATGTCAATGCGATGAATTTTAATGATGGGATTGTATAAGAACTCCGAGAGGTAAAGTACGCCATTTTACTTCTAGGGGGTGCTCCCTGGTTGTGACAAAGACTCCCCTTTCGGAAGATCTCTTTAGTGCAATGCTAGATAGCGTCCCATACCACCACTTATTCTAAGTGTACTTTTTTTTACGAGACTTAGTTCTTCCATTCTTTAGTGGGGGAATATCTTTAAGCGACATAAGCCATGGCAGGTAGACATGGAACCCCGATACTACCCTTATTAGATGAGGGTTCTCCAGTTGCCTAGGGTGGTGTCTTTCTCTTAGCTATTACATGGCTTTGTTCAATAGCTACACCGATACGGGCGCATAGTTAAGGGATAATGAGATTTCTACTAAGTAACTCGCTCTCTACTAACAAGTAGTACTCATCTCAAGAGGTACATTGGGTAGGACCTCTCTACTCACAATGATCACCCACCCATTCTAGAAATCCTCCCGGTGCTGGTCATAACTCCTCCACGGAGTCTTAAATATTCATTACTAAAGGTCAAGGATAACTTATTGATATCCATCTCAACTCGCAATGGGTATGCATGATCCGACCTTCATTAGAAAGCTCTTGGGAGTAGTGAGGTTACTACTAAACACTTCATCTCAACTCACAATAAGGTCTTACCCCAAAATTCCCATTTTCATTCACATTCTTCAACTTCATTTATTCATTCATTCAAAGTGAGAGTTTGTTTGTACATGTGAGCACACCTTTCGCACAAATCATCACTTTTGTGTCATTGTCTTATAAACATACTTTAATCTTCATTCATCATATTTTACACTTGAATAATTCTTCACATAAAAATAATAATCCTTTAGACGTTATCTCTGGCATACTTCCCCCAACAAGCTTAATAAAAGCACATCAACAAGACCAACAGCCTTTTCATCATACTTCACAAATTATTCCTTCATGGCCTCATTCACAATAAATAAGTAGATTCACATTCATATATTTCAAGTAAACGCCGATGGCGGACCATACCACTCTAGAGCAATTCATAATAAGAGTTGATCAAAGTAACCAATTAACATTATTCCAAGCTTTCACCACCTAAAATCAAGTATTAAATAACAATTCAAAAATTAGTCCTTCGGGCAGTAGCTAATTCACACTATAAGCATAAATAAACTCTAACTCTAACATCGTCAAATCATGTTCATTAATCCCATTTCTTAGGTCAAAAGTTGATAAAAATCAATAGCATAGTTTCATTTATGTTTTGGAATTAAAATTACCAACTAACATTTGAAATAACATATTTCAATCCTTTAAAATACTTTAATGCAAGACCCATACTTAGAGCAAAAGATAGAAGTAGTTAAGGTAGGAAAACTCTTTTTGAAATCAATTAGAAAGGGGCTACTTGAATGGAAGAGATTTCAAGGATGAATACAATACCTCACATAGAATAAACTTTTTTTTAATGAAAAACTTGACTACCACCAATCCCTCATAGCCTTCCTTGACTTCTAGGTTCCATGGAAACTTGAGAGAGAGTTTTAAGAGAAAGGGTTTTAGATTTTAGGAAATGAGATCTAAAATTATATCTTAGTCTTTGAAACACTTTAATACAACTAATAAACCCTAAAATAAACGTCGAAGGTTCATAAAATACTTCGGGTGAAGTTAGCAAGTACCCCAAGCGTTGGCAGGAAAATGAAGCTTTCACAGGCACAAGACGAGTCCACACAGACAGAGAGTCTTCCCATCGATGCCCCGTTAGTGGGGATCCGTCGATGGGGACTTAGTTTCTTACTGATTCATGATAGTTTAACTTTCATGGAAAATCGATTCCCAAGTTCGACGTGCCGTCTTTTGACCAACGGTCCGTTCTTTGTGGACGTCATTTAGTCATTTCTTGTCAATTTCTTACAAAAATATGGGGTCCTCTTCTAGGGCACCTTGTGGGTCTTAGGTGGGGTTGTACCCAGACATTAAACCCTTAAATATAGTCTTCTAGGTCTTCGTAACATCCCACATAAACTTTTATTAAAACTAACACGTAAAGCACACTCAAACACATCAAGATACATGAACACTTTCTATGGCACACCTTCCGAACGTCACGGACTTTTGACCTTCAAAATTAACCGAAATTCACACACTGCCTAAGAACATAAATATAAATAATTTTAAAACAAAATTTACTCATGAAATATTCATGAATATATAGTTCACCTTAGTACGTTTTAGGGTGTTATAGTTTTATCGATAACGCACTCAAGAATATAGATAATATGGGGGTGACTCATAGAGTGAAAGTTGAACTAGTTGCTTACCATGTAAAAGATGTGTCTAAAGTGTTGTTTGATCAATGGAGTAATGAAATACTCCTAAGGTAAGTCTTTATAGAGTGGGAAGTTTTTCAGACACCTTTATTGATAGGTTTTTCCCCATAGAGTTGAGGGAGAAAAAGTTGGTAGAATTCACAAAACTTCGTCAAGGGGAAATGAGTGTGAATGAGTATTCTCTCAATTTCACCCAATTCCCTAAGTATGCACAAATCACGGTAGCCAACTCTAGGGCTACAATGAATAAGTTCATGATAACGGTGTCTAGTATTATTGAGAAAGAGTGTCTTACGTCAATGCTCCATCATGACATGGACATGTCTAGATTCATGATGTATGATCAATAAATTGAGGAGTCTAAGATTCAGAATATGAATAGATATGGTAAGAGGTATAGGTCAGATGAACCAAGTAAACATAAGTCTAAGAAGTGGTTTTATAATCAAGATTAGTCCATTGGCAACATGTATAAGATTCCCAACAAAAATTCTCAAGGAGGGAGTGGAGGTGACAATACTTTTGAGAGGTCTAGTTGTACTACATGTGGAAAGAAACACTTGCCTAAGTTTCTTGTCGGTACCGATGGTTCTTTTGGATGTGGAATTAAGGGTCATAACATGAGAGTTTGCCCGGCTGTTAAGGAACAAGTGAAGGAGACCAATCAAGCTCATAGCGATGTCCCAGATCCTAATGCTCCAAAAAAGAACCGTTTCTATGTGCTTCAAGGTAAAAAAGGAGATAATCCAGAATAAATGGCCCCATAGGTTATAGTTCCTTATGGTTAATTTGCATTAGATGGGTTTACCCTAAGTAGGGGAGAATGAGTTATGTAGGAGGGTGGTTGATATCCTTATCTTGTCCTTCTATTCTTACTCAAGATTGTAACCAAAATCCTTAGTAGTTTGGTTGTGTTATGGAGTTTTGCTTATTAGTATGAGTTGCATGTATCCTTATATTATGAGAACCTTTTTGTGGTATAATTTTTAGCATACTATTGATGCTATTGTGATTATATGGGAAGACTGGTAGTTAATCTACATTTCTCATGTCAATGTGCATACAATGACATATGGCTCAATTACTTCAAAGTTGTTATGTTTATGTGCCAATGTGTAATTTAACAGTTATTACATGTTGAGATTTATATTTAAATAATTAGAATGTCTAATAATGGAGAAGGTAGTTCATCCATCAATGAAATGAAAATGATGAAGTATGTGTTCCCTTTGAATTGTGCAAATATTTCCAAATTTTCTTGTATTGCTTAAAGTACATAATGATGTGTAGTTGGTGTTCCTTGTAAGCTTAGTGTATTTTCTATGAATGTTATGTCCATGATAATATGTGTGGTAAGCTTCTATTTTTGTCCTTGGTGTCCTTGAAAATGTTTAGTTTATTGGAGGACAAATGTTGTTCTAAGTGGGGCTGATTGTAACGACCCTCAATATGAAATAGGTCTAAATATAGCTTCACATGTGTTTTGTGAGTTAATAATGTGTTGATGTAATGAATTTTACCATTTGAATTCAGTTTGTAGAGTTTGGAAGTAAAGCGTCAGGGAACAACCAAAACGTTTAATGATTAGTCATCTATGGCTTGTGTGTGTTCTAGTGTGACTTTGCATGTAATGTGTTTTTTGGTGTCTAAATTGATATCAAAGGACCCTAAGACCTAGATGGAATGCTTAGGGTTTAAAATTCTGGGTATGACTCCCCAAGAACCACCCTATGGGTCCTTCCGGAGGACCCAACACTTGGCAAAAAATTGGCCAAATGACGCCCCATCGTTTGGGGGCGTATACACTTAGTGATGGTAGATTATCCCCCAAGAATTGAGACTCTCACCCAAATGGCGTCCATCATGATGGTTCGTCGTTCAAACAACACCCAATTGATGGGTTCATCGTTTAGAGCATGCCAAAGTTGTCTACAATTCGGCCATGTTTGGGGTGATTTCAAAAATTCACCCCAAGTCTTCTAAAAGGTATGGACGGTTTTTAGATGTTTTTGTGTATTTTAAGTTATTTTATACACTAATAACTACAATTAGAGTTCACTTTTAAAAATTAGAACCCTCTCCCAAGAAAAGGTCTTTCAACACTCCATTGAATCTTGAACTAAAGGTTGAGATACAGTTGAACATTTAGGTGGTTTATTAACCATCTCGTGGGATTTATTTCATATAAGGTATTGTATTTCATCCTTGATTCTTTTCTCATTAAAGGATCCAATCCAAAGGCTTTTCGAAAATGTTTCAAAATCCAAGATTCTTCTATTTCAAATTGTATATATTGGTTCTTGCCTAAAAATGTTTGAATGGATGAAAGATGACATTATCAATGTTTTTTGATTATTTTTAAGGTAAAAAAATCGATGAACCTTTAACAACCTGAAAGTAACCTCTTGAAGAACGGAGAACCCATAGGTCGGAACAATTGTGTACTTGACCTTTCGGAGGTCTTCTACAAGACTTTGCTTTCATTCATTACATAAGTTATGAAAAGTAGTGTGGAATTAAAACTTTTCACGAATAAATTAACAAATAAAACGTCTTTCATAAAATCTAAGAATTTGATCTTGTATACACAAGTTTATTTAAATACACGATATAAATATCTTAGGTACACGACCCTTTACATGAAATGAAAAATACCTAGCAAGTCTTTACAATAGAAACTAAGAAATACGACTATGCCTCGAATATATGAGGACATGCTTATTCGTGGGAGAATATTTCCCAATCTTGTCTTCTAGTCTTCAAACATGCATCCAACATATAATTATTAAGTATATAAAAGTATGGGTTTAGTACAAAACAATGTACTATGTATGGCATGTACAAAAACGTGTGAAAAAGAACATTTTAGTAAATTAAGCTTTCATCCAAAATAAGTAAAAAGTTTCATCATTTAAGAGTTGTAATTGTATAAGAATCATAATTTAGCAAATAAAGTAGTACTCTCAAAATTTTATAAACAAAACACACTTTAGAGTAACATTAGAAAATCTTACAGTGAACACATTTACACATTACAGTGAATAACATTATAATGAGCATTTTCTCAGAAGCACAGTGAAGTCATTTTCTTGTGAGGTTTCCCTAACAAAGTTATACTAAGACTCCCTAAGGTTAGACAAGGAGGGACCGCCCATACCCAACCTTCATGACACACAAAAGCGGTCCTTAAGACTATCTACCATGGGTTTTTTTCATCCGGGAAAATAAATCCACACTCTTGGTTAGATGTTTGAAAGAAGTTTACACAAGAAGTATTTCACGTAAATACCCTTCCCCAATAGGGCATATAAGTGACACTAAGTGCAATGTGAGAGTAGCATCCTATACTAATACTCCCACTTATTTCTCCTTGAGGATTCCCTTAGATTAAGCACCATACATTAGTCACTCGTAACTTCATCACATAGAACTTATTTCTAACATACTTCATTAATATTAGACCTTAAGGTATCTAAATTCATTTTCAACACATGATAGAGCCCACTAAGACTCCCCTTTCTGACCGTCTACTTAGTGCCATTGATAGATAGCATCTCATATACCACCTATCCTAAGTAGTACATTCTTTTAGGAGACTTAGTTCATATATTTTATATAAAACACACCAAGACTCCAATTTCGCAAGGTCTACTTAGTGCAATAGATATATAGCATCCCATACCACCACCTACCCTAAGTAGTACATTCTTATAGGAGACTTAGTTATTTCATTCTGTAGTGGAGAAATTTCTTTAACCGAAATATACCATGAGAGCTAGACATGGAATCCCGATACTACCCTTATTGCATGAGGTCAACCCCTTGCGTAGGTTGGGGTCTTTCTCTTATATTCACATGGATTTTCTAATAGCTAAACCTATGCAGGCGATTAGTTAAGAGATAAGGAGATTGCTACTAAGTAACTCGGTCTCTACTAACAAGGAGTAATCATCTCAAGAGGTACGTTGGGTATAACATCTCAACTCACAATGTGCACCCATCGATTATTCAAATCATCATGGTGCTAAGCATAACTTTTCGACAAAGTCTTAAACATTCATTACTAAGTTAAAGGATAACTTTTTGACATCCCATCTCAACTCACAATGGGTATCAATCCTCCAACTTACATTAGAAATCTCTTGGGAGGTAGTTAGGTTGGTACTAAACACTTTATGTCAACTCACAATTAGTGCTCACCCCCAAAACTCTCATGTTTCATTCACATTCTTTAACTTCAATCATTCATTCATTCATTCAAAGTGTGAGTGTTTGTGTTTATGTGAGCACATCTTTAATATAAATCAACTTTCATAACATAAAAATCTAGACATGCTTACAGTCTCAATCTTGATTTCTCACATACTAGCATGCTCAAGATATACATATACTTCATTTAGGCATAATCTAAACAAAAAATACAATTAAAGTTTTGTAAAGCACATCAACATGAATCTCATCATTTTAACTTTAATTCACATATTAGGGCTTCAAATCCATACTCACAATACATATCAACTATATATATCCAAATATATCAAGTAAACACCGCCACGAAGAAGGTGGATCATACCACTCAAGACAATTTATGATAAAAATTATGCAATATAAGTTACTCACCATTTAACCAAACATTCACTACCTATAACAAATTACTCAATAATTCATCATAATAAGTCCCTTAGAGCAGTAGCTAGATTATATAGACAACATAAAGAAGCCACACCTCCAAATACTACATAAACATGTTCATTTAACCCATATCTTAAACTAAAAGTTGAAAATGTGCATAAGTATGAGTTCATTAGGGTTTTGAAATTCAAATCATCAATTAATATTAAAATAAACCTATTTGAATCATCAAAAAAATTTTACATGAAGAACCATGCTTAGTATCAAAACTAGGAGAAGATAGAGTTTGAAAACCCTTTTTGAAATCTTTTAGAAATTACTCCTTGAATGAAAGAGGGTTAAAGGATTACTAACATAAAACAATGAGAATTATACCCACTTATTTTGATTAAGGAACACTCCTAACAAGACCTACTAATTCTTACTTTAGTCCTGGCTCCAATGGTGACTTGGTTTTTCTTTAAAGTGAGAGTTTGAATATTTGAAGTGAGGGGTTTGTCTTTGTCTAGGACAAAAATAATCTAATATAAAATTAAAATCCTAAAAATATAATAATAGAGTCTTAAAATAATTGGGGTGAATTTTGACAAGACACAACAAGCTAGCAGCGTGTCCCACAGCTTTTGTATGACTCGATGGACCCAAGTAATGGGGTGTCGACTGAACTACGGCCCGTGTTGCTGGGCATTTTTTCGGTCTACAGCTGTTGAATGAAGGGTTGATACCACTATATTATGTCCCAAATTACTACCCTAGATGATGGGGTGTCGTTGAGTCTATGGCCGGTAGAATGTGGGCGTCGATTGCAAAGCTTTTGGCAGCTTAGTTGCCAAGTCTTGGGTCCTCTTCTACGACAACTCGTGGGTCCTAGGTGGGGTCATACCCAGACATTTAACCACTACATATATTTGTCTATATCTTAGGAATATCTCACACCAATTTCGATTAAAACGAACACATACAACTCACTCTAACACGTGAATACAAACAAGTATTTTCTAAGGCACACCTTCCGAACGTCATGGACGTTCTTGGACGTTTTACCTCCAAGAACCACCAAACTTCACACACTGCATAATAAAATCATTGTAACTTATTTTAGAAAAAAATAAATTCAAGCAATATTCCCGAAGCTCTAGTTCACCTTAGTTCGTTTTAGTTGTTACATTTTTCCCCACTAAGAATAACATTCATTCTCGAATGAAACTAATCTCTTTTAAGAACATCAATGACTTACTAGCAGAAATTTAAACACAAAATCAAGGCTTAGACATTCATTATTAGTGCGCCAAACTTACACATAACACAAATACACAATTATAAGCACTTTGCTAAGCAACACAAGAATTTTTTAGGAGGAAACTTCCAAATTCAAGCACACACTTAATTCTTCATTTTATGGAGGAACTACCTTCTCAAACATAAGACATTCTCATAAAAATCAATTTAGACACATTGGAACCATTATTCATGAAAATGAAGTTTTTTCTCAAAACTTGATATTTTACAGTGAGTATCACTCTCAACAGTGAAACATGCATGATTTTTTAACATTTTTTTCTTTAATCATTCTATCAAGAAAGCATAAACATATGAAAGACAAAACCATAAAAAATCATCTTATAACATACACACAACAACCATAAAGGGTTAAGACTTACCGGGACTATCAAATCTGGATTAGTTCTCCCTCCTAGATCCCATCCCATGGGAAGGGTTCTTCTTTGGAGCATTAGGATCTAGGGGAGCTTGATTGACCACTTTTTCTTTTGCATTGATTTTGGGGCAGTCACTCATATTGTATGTTTTACTACCACATGCAAAGCAAACATCCGTTCCGGCAAGGCACTTACCCAAGTGTTGCTTACCACAAGTAGTACGTTTAGGTCTCTCAAAAGTATGGCCACCACGTTGGGAATTTTTTTTGGAAACTCCAGCCTTGTTCCCCATGGATGACTCTTGGTGATAGGACCTCCTCTTAGGTTTTGCTTGACTAGATTCATCAAACCTAGGCCTCTTCCCCACTTGCCTTAGCTCCCTAATTTATGAATTCTCAATTTGTTGTGCATACACCATGAGCCTAGAGATATCCATGTCATTAAGAAGCATTTCCGTACGACACTCCTTTTCCGCAAAGCTAGACACACCCTTCACAAATTCGTTCATCCTAGATCTAGGGTTTGCTACCATGGTTGGGGCATACTCATAGAGTTGGGTGAATTTAAGGTAGCACTCTTGCACACTCATTCCCCTTTGACAAAGATTCATGAACTCAACAATCTTCTTTTCCCTACTGCACAATCCCTTAAAGGTCTCTTCTCCCTTCATTGCTCAAACTACACTTGAGCCACATCCTTGAGTTGGTAAGAGTGTAGATCCACTCATGGTGTATGCCCAATAAATTGAAGAGTCCAAACTTAAGAGGATGTCTAGAAACTTGAAAAGAAGTGGTTCTAGTGACCAAGATTAGACTAGGTTGAAAAAGAGGGCTCAAGTTCAAGTAGAACCTAGAAGTTCTAAGGTGAAATTGGAGAAAGAAGGTTGTTCTGAAAATGGAAAACCTACATGTGTCACTTATGGAAAAAGGCACTATGGAAGTGTCTAGCCGGTACTAGTGGTTGCTATGGGTGTGGAGAGGATGACGATAGGGTGAGATATTCTCCTACCATCGCGGCTAGAGGAAGAGAGGGTAAAAAAGTTGCTCCTAACTTTCAAAAAGATGATTCTCAAAATGATAGGTGGTTCTATGCTCTCCGAAATAGAGGAGTAATGCCGGATGGAGTTGATGATGATTTTAAGTCCTTGTATCTCTTTAGTTGTATGAGTTCATTCTATGTGGGGGAGTGTTGAGTAAGGAATTTTGATTGATTGTCTTATCTTTTCTATTCAACTCAAGTTTCAGAGTATAAAGTCATAGAAGTATGTTGGATGTGCATTATATTAAGGGGTCTTGTTAAAATTGAATTTCACTAATTCCTTGCATTGTGCATTTATAAAGTTATGATTAGGTTGTAATATGTGTGTATGTGGTTTTACATTGTAAAATAGAATGTTCCATCATGAATTACATAAAAGTTTCATTTTTAAAAAATGTTGATAAATTCACTGTAGCATTGCCTGCTTACTGTATCATTCTAGAAAATATGCCCGTCTATTGAAGAGCCCAGTAAGTTCGTTGAAATATGTATTGAGGTACACAGGCATCTCAATTCCCAATATTGAGAAATATTGGGAATATTATAGAATATTGATTAAGGGGTGTTAGCAATTTCTATACGTAAACAAGTACTTAAAGTAACTATATCCTTCAGATATAATCACATCAAGTAATAGGCATCCCAATGCCCAATATTGAGAAATGCTAGGCACAGTACAGAAAATTGGATAAGGGATGTTAGCTAATTTCTAAATATACCCAAATAAGCAAAATATATTCCAATCATGTTTGGAATTGTACCTTAAAAGAATAGCCTAAACTAAGAAAAATTTTTTTTAACTCTACCAACATTAAGTACTAGGCATCCAAGTGTCAAGCCTAGTACCATAGTACATAACCATTTAAAATGATCATGTAGATTAAGTAGTGCCCAAGGACATAGTGAGGATCCTTAGGACAATAAATAAACAATATCCAAATGAATTATAAATAATAGTTAGTTATGGAAGTACAACCAACCCATGTGCAAGCACATGTGCAAAACATGTGAAGAAGCCCCAAAGGAGGGGACCACCCTAACCGAATTCGGTTAGGGTAGTTAAGGGGAGAAAACGTTCATAAGGTTTCACTCCATGTAGGGACTAAATTCGTAAAAATTCCTAAAAAGCTTTACACTCTAACATAAGGCCCCAAAAATATAACTAACCTAGTACTAACCGAAATGGACCAACTAGTGCACCCGACAACCGAGTACCCAAATCGGGTTGACACTAACCTAGTACTAGTTAAAGAAACAACCTAATACCTAACCTAGGATGGTCCAAAAGGTTAGTTATGGTGCTGAATACATAGTTTTACTTTAGTAATTCCCATAGTTTAATCAATTAATTAATTTAAAAGGTCTAAAACCAAAACAAAAAATGAAATTTTCAGATTCCGGTTACGACAAGAAAGGGACAACCTAGTACCTAACCTAGGATGTCCAAAGAGTTAGTTAAGGTCCTAAAAACCTAGGTATACTTTAGTAATTACCCTAGGATAATTAATATTTAATTTAGAAAATTAAAATTAATTCAAATGGGAAAAACCGAAATCACAAAGCAATTTAAAGATTTTGGTTGAGACAAGAAAAAGACAACGTAGTATTTAACCTAGGATGGTCCAAAGGATTAGTTATGGTTATAACGAATTGAGGGTACTTTACTAATTATCCTTGTATACTTACTTAGTTAAATTATACATTTAATTGATTAAATAAAAGGGGTCAAACCGAAATTTTTATGCTAACCTAGTACAATGCAAGAAACATCCTAGTACTTAACCTAGGATGGTCCTAAAGGGTTGATTATGGTTCCAATGACTTACAGGTACTTTAGTACTTACCCTAGGTCCCTAAATAAATTAAATTAAGGATTTAATTAATTAATATAAAGTCAAAATTTTTACCTAAACCATAGTCAGCACAAAAATTTCAAATTTTAGGTAAACTCAACATTCTCCTATATTTAGTCAACGTAGGAGGGTTTTTTTAGTAATTAGTTCATTAATTTTTTTAATTTACTTATTAAACTCTATGTTTAATAAGTCAAGGTCAGTTCCTAAACCTAAAAACCACGTTCAAACTCAAACAAATACACGACTAAACCCATAAAAGAAGCGTGAGAAAACAGTGAACAAAACGCAAGAAAAAAATAGAAAATTTCTTAGACGTCTTTTAAGGTTTCATCAAGTTTTCTTGAAGGTTCTTTAAAGGTGGTATTCGTAGATTATGTTATACTTAAGGTATGGGATTATCTCCTTTAATTCATTCTCCAAGATTATTTTCCTTCGAACGATTCACAAGATCTTGAAAACTAGTGTTGTTCCCATCGTTCTCGTCGAACTTCCTTCCCTAATATTCTTTTCGATTTCAATGTTGAATAGGTTAGAGATCATGTTGTTGGTATGTGGTGCTGGATGTTCTTAACATGTATTGTTCTTGAATGATGATTATCGAATGAACTTATGAACTTTTAATTGCGTTAAGTTAATCTTATCATGATAATTAAGACTCTATAATATGCTAACTTAAGTCCGTAATGTGTTAAGTGAATGTGTCTTTGGCTGAATGTTGACTTGCTGGTGTTTTGATGTTATGAGATTTTAAAACCATCAAATAATAAATTAATTCTTTCCAATATGTTCTTAAAACATTAAAATAAAATCCATAAACTAAAAATTGGCTCAAAGACATCTATGAAATCATATCTTGAATAAATTGGCTATCTGGTTCCAATAAAGATGGGTAACTCTATTTCGTCAAAATGAATATATGCTAATGGCTAGGAACTTATGTAAATGATTAAAAGATTGGCTAAGGTTTCATACATATAGCAATTTACATTTGAACATACGTATAAATTGGCTAATGCCACAAAGATGATTTGCTAGTCTAATCTCCCAAATATTGAGCCAATACTAATCATATGCCAATTCTTGTGTAGTAAGAGTATCAAATATGTATTAAACACTTCTAAAGTAATATCAATGAATCCATAAACAAGGGAATGACATTTATTGGGAAAAATCCCAACATGCTCCACAAGAATGAACTATGAACACATAAAACTCATTGAATGAAGTGCTCATCATCCATAAATGTTGATATGTAGTTACTAAACTAAAGTAAGTAAGTAACGTGAGTTATAACATAATAAAAGGGGTCTAAATTAAGTAAGTGATCAGAATGGGCTGTTAAAGGAAGTGAGACAAGTCTTACTTACACAAAATCTAATTTGTCAAAAGAATACTCGCGAATTAAGTTTATTAGAATGTGTAAAACTAATCTCATTAACACCTAAGGATTATATGTAAGGACAATTAACATTCATCAATGTAAATTAAGGATGATATGAATGAAAAATTCACATTTCATCAATATAAAGTAAGGATGACCATTCATCAATAGAGTAAGTAAATCACAATCTAGAAACAAGCCTCCATAATGCTTGAGTCAGCACTAAAAGATGATGAAATGAACATTCACGTAAAAAGGGATGAGTAACTAAGATGTATGTTATGAAATGATGAAACCCTAGAAGGGTTAAGTAAGAATGTGAAACACACTAAATGGCCAAGTGCATTGGCATATGATGAAATGAACATTCACGTAACAGGGATGAGTAATTATGAAAAGCAAATGTGCTAATGCTACTGAATGTGGTGACAATATGATAAGAGGCTAATGTGAAAGATGAGAGAAATCTCAAATGAGCCTAAGTAAATGTAACCAAAATGTACTCACCTAAGAGAGTGTAAAGATAATGAAGAGACCGGTCTCTTTGTACACTCTAATGAAAGTATTGAGACTGATGTATACTTAATACTAATGATGTGATGAGAAACATCTATTGAGATATGATGTCCTCATACTAGAAACCAGCTTCCATGACGTATGAGTTGAATGAAATTGAACTTTATACTGAGCAGATAGGTAGCTATGAGCGGTGATGCCTTCTTTCAGGAAGGGCGGAGGTTCACTTAACTCTCATGAAATGAGAGTATCCAGCATGTCGGGTATGGGTCTCCTTATATCTCCTAGTATTTGAACCTATAGTGCCAACATACGGATCAAGCGGAGTTCAATTCCCATGTACGCTAGTATTTTTTGGGTCACTTTGGCATGTTATTCCACCTCTTTTCGGTGTAGGTAGGCACTGGATTTCATGATGCTCATATAATATATGTAGGTTACGGTTGGATTTCCTCAAATTAAGAAAGATAATGAAATGAACGATACTGAAGGTGTTTGTGCCAGAAATCAGGAGGTGAAATCAGATTCCGGTAATGACATTAGGTCATTCTTTGTCATTGCACTTCATGATCTCGATGAGAGTTTTAAACTTCATCATAGGTATAGCTGGTGTTTACTTCAGCCTACAAATGAATGAAATGAATAATGTTTAGTACGAATGAACGAATAAAGCAAACTCTGTGTTTGCTAAAGAATGACCTCGGGTTGTGGTCCCATATGTTGGGCCCTCATTTGAGATGTCTTATGCTACATCAACATTTCCAATGTCACATGTATATGAAATGTATTATATATATAAAAAAATGAAAGTAATTAAATCAATGGCATACTCAATAGAGAGTTGCTAATGAAAGGTAATGATTATATAGTATAAAGAATGACTCACTATAAGGTAGGGAAATCATTCCTTAGTCCTTGGATCACTTACATTGTTTCACTGTGGGTATAGGACTATGATGAATCATTGAAATTTTAAGTAAAACATAGGACCAAAAAGATTATTGAACTACACAGCAAGAAGAAGAAAAAGACTGAAAAATAATCTCTGTGTACAAAGACGAGCTCTCGTCCGAAGAGGATCAAAATCTCAAATCATCGCCCGAGTTGTTCTAAAATTATGTGGATGATACTAATGTTTTGTCATCATATAGAAAATGAGTTGCGTGCTTTGAATGCATTAAAATACATCATATTTATACCAAAATTAACATCTAACGATTTAGGACAGTCTACTCATTAGGCTTTCCTGAAATAGCATGTTGTTTAGGAAGAACTTTCTTCGATCATGCATAGCGTTATGTGTATATGTGCATACACCCATAGTTAGTGCAAGTGGTGTAATAACCCCTACTATTTACTATTTTATAGATGCAAGTTAAGCGAAAGATTGACAACTCTTGCAATGGTTTGGATATCAACATTTCTAGAGACCATTTGGTAGGTCCTCTTGAGTTGGAGGATGCTAAAGTTTTAGTCTAGACATAGTTTTAGACATAGCTAGTGGATGTTGTCCCTAGCTTTTATTTCACACATCTATTCGAAGCTTTGTAATAAGGCCATTTTTGTAAACTACTAGATATGTTATTCTTTGATTTGAATTGATTCTGCAATTGTTAGATGGTTGTTTCTTTGTGTTGCGATTAGTATATGATGAATTCATCAACTAACAATATTAAGTCTATGTATGCTTTATAAGTTTAAAAGTTTTAAATTTTCTGCTTAAATTAACCATATGAATGTGATGAATGCAAGATGACGCTTGTTTGCAACCTCTGAGAGGTCAACGACATCGGTTGTGATTCGAATTCCAAAATCCAGTTCGTTAAAAACTGAGTATCACAGAATGAGGTTAAATTACCTAGGATATAAAGCTCAACACAACCACGTTTCGTAGTTTCTAACTTATGGATGTGAAGCGCGCCACAATCATGACTTATAGACTACACGATGATAGAAAATTAAACCTTCGTCTACTTCCTATCGTGTTATCTAGAGCTTTGACACTTTATGTAATTATAAGTATCTAACTTCCCTCTTGTGTGAACGTGTAGAAGAATACAAACAAGAATTAGGAAGGCCAAGTTGTCTAAGGAGCTAGGCTTAAGATCTGGCCTTCCTAGGAAAGGGAAATAATGGAGATGCCCAACATGGACGAAAGACGTGTGGGAGTACGGATGTTTGCATGGAGGTGAATGCATGGTAAGTTCTAAAAGCCTGTGACAAGTACTAATGAAGAGGATAAGGATAAGTTTGTTCCATAGCAACTCAAGGATATGGCTAAGGTATGAATTTGCTTCATAAGTTTAATGCTAAAATACACTGTAGAAACTGGGTAGTGAGGTTTCAGTTTCCAAATGAGCTAGAGTTGAGATGGAAAGGAGTGGTTCAAAACCAACAAGCCAAATAGTTTCAAATCTAAACGCCAACGAGATGTTATCTAAGTGGTTAGATGTTCTCTTCCTAAATCTGGTTTATTTTTAAGATACTCTAAGTTTATGTGCTTTAGTGGATTTGGTGTGATAAGTCCCTAATCGCATGTCTTATAATAAAACTATGTGAGTTAAACGAAGTTATGTTGAATTTTGTTTTGTTGTTTTTTGTGTAGCATAGGCATGTTTTCTGTGTTGCACGATTTGTGATGTGAATAAAGTCAAGTGTGATTAAGAAGGAAATTCCTCAATTTCAAACATGAAGCTTCAGACAAGCTGGAAAGATTTGCATCATCCAAATAAGTGTGAATCAAATATACATAAAAGAGAAACATTTAAGTACGAAAAAGTAAGTAACCCTCATTGTTTAAATGATTTATAAGTGTCATTAGGGAACAAATATTCATAAGGAGGGGATAATATAACATTCTAGAAAATATACCCGTCCAGTGAACAACCAAGTAAGTTCGTTAACATGAGTATTGAGGTACATAGGCATCCCAAAGCCCAATATTGAGAAATATTGGGCATATTATAGATTATTAACTAATGGGTTGTTAGAATTTTCTATGTGTAGACAACTACTTAAGGTAAATTTATCCTTCATATATAACCATATCAAATAATAGGCATCCCAATGCCCAATATTGTGAAATACTGGGCATAGTATAGAAAATTGGATAAGGGGTGTCAGACAATTTCTATATATACCCAAATAAGAAAAATATATTCCAAGCATGTTTATAATTGTACTTGAAAAGAATACCTTAAACTAAGAAAAATATTTCGTAACTCTACCAATATCAAGTACTAGGCATCCAAGTGTGAAGCCTTGTCACGACCCAAACTGGGGCCGCGACTGGCACCCACAATTTCCCTCCTATGTGAGCGAACCAACCAATCTAACCCTTATCATTTTAACATATATCAACAGAAAATAATGCGGAAGACTTAAACTCATTAAATAAAACAAATCAACATCTATTAATTCCCCAAAATCTGGAAGTCATCATCACAAGAACATCTATCT
>NC_028640.1:33628437-33791535 GCF_001406875.1 Solanum pennellii
TCCCGTACCAATTTCTCAAGAGTTGAAGTGTTTTGCAACGGGAGCTTACGACGGCTCGTCGTGGATGTGACGGCACGTCCTGCAGGTCCGTCACCGATTACAGAGAGTCGATTTTCAGTACCCAATTTCAGAATTCTAAGTATGCTGAAACGAGACATCTGTGACGGGCCGTCGTGCCTATGACGGTCCGTCGTGATGTCTGTAATCTCAGCCAATTTTCCAGAAATAAAATCTGCTGTTCAAAACGACTAAACAGGTCGTTACAAGCCTAGTACTATAGTACATAAATAGTTAAAATGATCATGTAGATTAAGCAGTGCCCAAGGACATAGTGAGGATCCTTGGGAAAATACGTAAACATAACCAAATGAACCATTAATAATAGTTAGTTATGTAAGTACAACCATCCCTTTTGCAAGCACATGTCCAAAACATCTGAAAAAGCACCAAAGGATGTGACCACCCAAACCGAATTAGGTTAGGGTAGTTAAGGGGACAAAAACATGCATAAGGGACCACTCCATGTGGGGACTAACTTCCTATAATGGTTTAGTCTCTAACGTAATGCCACTAACCTAGTACTAGTTAAGAGACAACCTAGTACCTAAGCTAGGATGTTCCAAATGGTTAGTTATTGTCCTAAAAACATAGGGGTACTTTATTAATTCGCATAGGTTACTTAATTAATTAATTTAAAAGGGCTAACACTGAAACTATAAAGGAAATTTTTACCAAAAGGTACTCACCTATGATAGTGTAAACATAATGAAGAGAGCACTCTCTGTTTACACTCTAATGAAAGTATTGAGACTGATGTATACTTAATACGAATGACGAGATGAGAAATCATATATTGAGCTATGATTTACTCAAGCTAGAAGCTAGCTTCCATGACGTATGAGTTGAATGAAATCGAACTTTATACTGAGCGCCGATAGGCTAGCTATAAGCGGTGATGCCTTCTTTTGGGAAGGCCGAAGGTTCACGTAACTTTCATGAGATGAGACTTTCCAGCATGCCGGTTATGGGTATCCTTATATGTCCTAGTCTTCGAACCTATAGTGCCAATATAGGGATCAGGCGGGGTTCAATTCCCCTGTACGCTAGCATGTTTTGGATCACTTTGGCCGGTGGTTCCACCTCTTTTCTTTGTGGGGTAGACACTGCATTTCATGATGCTCACATGATTTATGTTGGTTAAGGTTGGAGTTCCACAAAGTATGAAAGATAATTAAATGAACGATACCAAGGGTCTTTGTGCAAGACAATCAGGAGGTGAAATCAGATTCAAGTAATGACATTAGGTCATTCTTGGTCATTGGACTTCATGATCCCAATGAGAGTCTTAAACTTCATCCTACGTATAGTTGGAGTTTTCATCAGCCTACGAATGTATGAAATGGATAATGTGAAGTACGGATGAACGAATAAAGTAGACTCTGTGTTAGCTAAAGAAGGACCTCGGGTTACGGTCCCATATGTTGGGCCCTCATTTGAGATGTCTTATGCTACATCAACGATTCCAAAGTCTCGTGTATATGAAATGTATTATGTATAAAACATGAAAGTTATGAAATCAATGGCATGATCAATAGAGAATTGCTTATGAAAGGTAATGAATATATAGTGTAAAGAATGACTCACTGTAAGGTAAGGAATTCATTCCTTAGTCCTTAGATTACATACATCGATTCATTGTGGATATGGGACTATAATGAATCATTGCACTTGTAAGTAAAACATAGAAACAAAATAATTATTGAACTACACAACAAGAATAAGAAAAAGACTGAAAAATAATCTAAGTGTACAAAGAGGAGGTCTTGCCCTAAAAGGATTAAAATCTCAAATCATCGCCCGAGCTGTTAAAAAATTATGTGGATGATACTAATGTTTTGTAATCATAGAGAAAATAAGGTGTGTTCTTTAAATGCATAAAAATACATCTTATTTATACCACAATTAACATCTTACGATTTACGAAAGTCTAGTCACTACACTTTCCAGAAATAGCATGTTATTTCGCAAGAGTTTTCTTTTAGCATTCATAGACTTATATGTATGTGTGCATACACCCATACTTAGTACAAGTGGTGTAATAACCCCTACTATTTATTATTTTATAGATGTAGGTTAAGGGATAGATTGACGACTCTTGCAACGGTTTAGACATCAACTTTTCTCGAGACCATTTGGTAGGTCCTCTTGATTTCGAGAATGCTACAGTTTTAGTCTAGCCTTAGTTTTAGACATAGCTAGTGGATGTTGTCCCGAGGGTTTCTTTCATACATTTATTCGAAGCTTGGTAATAAGGTCGTTTTGGGAAACTACTATGATATGTTATTCTTTGATTTGAATTGATTCCACAATTACTAGATGGTTGTTTCTTTATTTTGAGCTTAGTATATGATGAATTCAATGAATAACTTTATGAAATCTATGTATACTTCATACGTTTAGAAGTTTTAAATTTTCTGTTAAAATTAACCATATGAATGTGATAAATGCAAGATGAGGCTTGTCTGCGACCTCTGAGAGGTCAACGATGTCGGTTGCGATTCAGATTCAAGAACCCGGGTCGTGACAGTTACTTTAATGTTGTTTGAGAATTTGACTTATTCATTCTTTGGTTTAAAATTGTTGTAATGTGGTTATAACTAATGTATATGAGTATGATATTGAATATAAAATGAGGTTTTGCTATTTGGAATGAAGCATATGTGTTTTATAGCATAATGAGTTATAGAAATTATTTTAGTTACTTGTTGTGTTGTGATCCTCTTGATTAAATGAAATTGATGTTCTATTAGATTTTTGTATTGTATGAGATGTTATATGGTATGGTGATGAGTCGATCATTGAATCTGTATTCTTGGAAGTGTTCGGAGAGTGGTAAGTGTCATTCGAGGACGAATGTTGTCCAAGTGAGGGAGATTGTAAAACCTCAAAAATGACTCTAGTGAATGTAGATCCTAACATGGTTGTCATGCTGTTCTAAGGTCCTAAAATTGTCTATAATATTTTATTAAGTCCGTGTCTAAGACTTTAGGTGATTTGAAAGTGAAACGTCAACAGACGACCCAGACGTTCGACGTCTAAGTCATCTATGTGCCTCATATATGTTTTTATGTATTATGTGTGATTCATGAGTTTGTGAGGTCGTTATATCTGTTATTATTGTATATATAGTAAGTGTGTCAAGTTTCGTAAAGTTTGGAGGTTAAACGGTCAAGACTGTCCATGACGTTCGAAAGGTTTGCCTTGAAATGACCCCGTGTGTCTATGCGTGTTTTATTGAGTTTTACGTGTTGATTTTTGATGTTAATTACGTGAGAGGGCCTAATATTATATACGAGCATGTCCAGGTTTTAAATGTTTGGGAAAACATCCCCATGGACAATCCAAGGGTCATTGAGGAAGGACCCTTCATGAGTGCCTATGATTGCCCAACAAAACACAAACCACGGAGGCAATCGACACACAGTGGGTCAGTCGACGCCCCTTAGGTGAGGATTAGTGGGTGGATAATTATTAGTGGAGAATTAAAGGCCAAATACAAGCCTAAGTACCAAAACATGAACTAATAGGACGGTCCGTTGGTTAATGGACGGGCCATCGATTGGCAAGTCGTTGGTGGACTGCCTTCCTGTGCAGTTCACTGTATGTTCAAGGGGTGATTTGATAAATTCACCCTACATTAAAATGATATAAATGGCGGTTACTTAGGGTTCTTTTGGGTATTAACAAGTTTATAAGACTAAAACACTTAGGAGATTTCATTCTTCCAAATCAAAACCCGAAATCACTTAGAAATTATCTAGAACTCGATTGGATTCAAAACTCAAGGAAGGGCTTGTATTGGAGAATAGTGTGGAGATTCTACATCAAATCGGAGGATTATATTTATTAAGTTATGGGTTTTGATCCTTGAAACTCTATTCATCAAGGATCCCAACTTACAAAGAAGTTTTCTAAAGTTTTCAAAGATGAATTGTCCATTTTCATGATCTATCTACGGGTTCTTGCATTATAGGTTTGAAAGCATTTTATATTGATTGAACTTTGATTGATTTTATGATTCTATGACTTGAATGAATCAGTAACAACAAATTAGTTGAATGAGGGATGAAGACGCGGATAGAATTTTAACTCTATTAATTTATGGTCTCAGGTAATTGATGACCGTAGTTTTTGACTACTTTATGGGTTAAGTTATTTGGAGTTAATGCTTATGAATTGTAGTTTAGTTTTATATGCGCTATTGATTGATGTAATAATTGTATTGAATTGATGTCTAGGTTTTCTTAGATTGATGAATCGAAATTACATTGACCTAGTCTCATTGAGTATCATAGTTTTTTATATTGAATTGATGTTCATGGCCATGGGTAAGTGCCTTATGGTATTGTTGGATATTATAGAATTGGATTGAAGTATTAAGGATGGAGTTGTGGCACGCTCACCTTATTTCGTTTATTTTATTTTAATAGGACTTCAATTATGTTGTTATTGGTATGGTCCACTTATGTTGCGGTGTTATGTGCTTTACTTGCAATTGATGTAGCCTTGTCGGAGTTAGTTTATATAATATGATGATCATGTCCTTGCTAGCACTACTTGAAGTATTTTAATGATTTGTGTAGTTTATTATGTTAAGTTTGATAATATCTATCTACATTATAGATAATGTGAAAGTATATGTTTTCGTCTATTGATGATATTTATGTGATCATGTTAGACTATAACTATATCTTTATGTGCATAGACTTAGGGTTGATGCATGGTTATTCCTACTTGACTATATTAGTCTATGATTTTCATATTGATGATGATATGTTAGTGTATAGGATGTCATAAAGATGATAATGATTATATATATGTTCTTCTAGAATCACATGTAATATCTCTTAATGTGAAATATGTTGTGTGTAACATTCTGGAAAATCTTACGTTTAATGAAAAGCCCAATAGTTTCCTAAGGTTGTGTATCACGCGTATAGTCATCCCAATGCCCAATATTTAAAAATATTGGGCATATTGGAAAATTATGGGCATAGAAAATGTTGGTTTAGAGAGTGTTAGCCAAATTTTCAAGTAAAGTTTGTGCAATAAATGTAGCTGAAATGAAGACCCTGTTCAAATTAAAAAATTTGTCTATACAAATTACATGAACTACTAGGAATCCAAGTGTAAAGCCTAGTACCAAAACACATGACCATTTGAAAGGATCATGTAGATTAAGCATTGCCCAAGGACATAGTGAGGATCCTAGGGACAATAAGTATACATTAATAAATGAACCATAAATAATAGTTAGTTAGGAAAGTGCAACCAACCCATGTGCAAGACATGTGAATAACATACCAAAGGAGAGGACCACCCTGACCGAATTCGATTAGGGTAGTTAGGGGGAAAAACTTGCACAAGGGACCACTTCATGTGGGACCAACCTCCCTAAAAATTCTAGACCCTAACCTAATGCCCTAAATAACTAAATAACCTATAGCTAACCTAGTATGGTCCAAATGGTTAGTCATTGTCCTGACAACTTAGGGGTACTTTATTAATTCCCCTAGGATACTTAATAAATTAATTTATAAAACAATTTAATTAATTTAAAAGGTCTAAAACCAAAAATAAAAAGTAATTTTAAGATTTCGGTTAAGACAAGAAAGAGACAACCTAATACCTAACCTAGGATGGTCCAAAGAGTTTATTAAGATCTTAACAACTTAAGAGAAATTTTGTAATTACACTAACCTACTTAATTAATTAATTTGGAAACTTAAGGAAATAATATAAAGGGGCAAAACCGAAAATCACAAAACAATATCCTGATTTCGGTTAAAACAAGAAAAAAACAACCTAGTACCTAACCTAGGATTGTTCAAAAGATTAGTTATGGTTATAACGACTTAAGGATACTTTATTAATTACCATATATCACTTAATTGAATAAATTATAAATTTAACTAATTAAATTAAAGGGGTCAAACCGAAATTCTTACACTAACCTAGTACAACTCAAGAAACATCCTAGTACTTAACCTAGGATGGTCAAAAATGGTTAATTTTTGTTCCAATTATTTAGGGTCACTTTAATATTTACCCTAGGTACCTTAATAAATTAAATTATCTATTTAATTAATTAATTTAAAGGGGAAAACGAAATTCATAGGAAAAATTTCCAGATTTGACCAAATATTGTGTTTTCCTAGATCTAGTCAATCTAGGAAGGGCTTTTTGGTAACTAGTTAAATAATTTATTTAATTAAATAAACCCTAAGTTGAATGAATCAATATCAGTTATTAAACCTTGAAATCAAATTCAAACTCATAGACAAAAACGACGCAAAAACAGTAAGCAATGAACACTAGAAAAAGGAAGAAAATTTATCGATTTCTCTAGGGAGATTTCAAGGTTTCATTAAAGGTGGTCTTCATAAATTAAGTTCTAAATAAGGTATTGTTTTATCTCCTAGACTTCTTTCTGCAAGTGAACTTTCTTTCCAAAGATTCAAAGATCTTGAAAACTAGGGTTGTTCCTGTGTTCTCGTCGAACTCCTGTGTCCCTAGTATCCTTTTCGATTCCATGTTTAATGGGTTAGAGATCATGTTGTTTGTATGTGATGCTGGCTGATGTTATGTTTAATGTTCTTAAATTTTAAATTCGATTAAACTATGAAGTTGTGATCATATAATCTTAAGTCCTTAAAACGTGAATAATGAATCGATGATTTGTTAGTTACACCCATCATTATTTTAATTGTTTATGTGTTGGTCCGAATGTGCATTGCTGTTATTGTGATGTTATGAAGGTTTTAAATTAATCAAATATTAATACGAGGCTGTCAAATATGTCTTACAAACGTTACCCTAAAGTCATGGATCAAGATTGGTTAAGATAATCATATTATTTTAAGATGTGTTCGAAATAATTATGTATGAAGATGATTACGAATTGTTGTGCATACCTACTGTAAAGGTGACTTGTTGATGATGTTCTGTTCGATAAACGATCATATTATTCTGTTCAAGATGTTTGAAAACGTTATGCCTAAAGTTATTTTATAAGGTTGACTAAAAAGATATCCATGAAATCATAATTTTAGTGATTGTTTGGCTTATACCAATAATATGGCTAACAATACATTGTCAAAAAGGGATGCATGCAAATGGCTATAATATTATTTTAAATATTTGAAAGAATGGCTAATGAATAATAGTCATATCAAACCAAGCATGAAAGAATATAAATTTGCCTATCCCAACAAAGATTGTTATATAATCTATACCCAAATGTTTATTTCAATACTAATCATATGACAATCTTCTATAGTACGAGTATCAAATATATTATAAGAACTTATAAAGTAATTCAACGAATCCATAAACAAGGGCATGCCACTCTTTGGGACAACTCCCAACATGCTCAAAAAGAATGAGATATGAACTAATGAAACTCATTGAATGAAGTGCTCATCGTCCATAAACGATGATATTAATCTACTACACTAATGTAATCAAGTAAAGTGAGTTATAACATAATTCAAGGGGTATAAAGTAAGTAAGTGACCATAATGAGTTATTAAAGGAAGTGAGACAAGTCTCGCTTACACACACCTAAGCTACTACCTTAACAGAATACTCATGTATGAAGGTGTTAGAATGTGTGAGAAAGTGTCATTAACACAAAAGGATGATATGTAAGGAAAATTCACATTTCATTAATGTAAAGAAGAAATAAACATTCACGTAATGAGGTGAGTAATTATGTAAATATATGATGCTAATGAAAATGGTGACAACATGATAAGAGGATAAGAAGAATGGTGAGACAGGTCTCAACTAAGCCTAAATAAAGGTCACTAAAAGTACTCACCTTAGAGAATATCAAGAGACAAGTATCAATCATACTCTATATGTAAGTGTAAGGACAATTCACACTTAATACTAATGACGAAATTATAAATTATCTAATGAGAAATGATGCCCTCATGCTACCAGCCAACTTCCATGATATATGAGTTGAATGTAATGGAATTTTATACTGAGAACCGATAGGCTAGCTATGAGCGGCGATGCCTTCCTTAGGGAAGGGCGGAGGTTCACATAACTCTCATGAGATGAGATGGTCCGGCATGCCAGGTAAGGGTCTCCTTATATCTCATAGTCTTTGAACCTATACTACCATATTAGGGATCTAGCAGGGTTCGACTCCCCAAGTACGCTAGCATGTTCGGGTCACTTACGTCGGTGATTCCACCTTTTTTCGGTGTTCGGAAGACATTGGATTTCATGATGTTAACATGATGTATGTCGGTTAAAGATAAAGTTACCGAAGATAGAATGAGGCCAGCCCTAAAGTTTGAAAGATAATGAAATAAATGATACCGAAGGTGTTTGTGCAAGACAATCAGGAGGTGAAATCAAATTCAAGTAATGACATATGGTCATTCTTGGTCATTGCACTTCATGATCCCGATGAGAGTCTTAAACTTCATCCTATATATAGTTGGTTTTTACATCATCCTACTAATTAATGAAATAAATAATGTGAAGTACGAATGAACGAATGAAGCAGACTCTGTGTTTACTGAAGAAAGACCTCGGGTTGAGGTCCCATATGTTAGGCTCTCACTTGAGATGTATTATGCTACATCAACAATTCCAAAGTCTCGTGTATATGAAATATGTAAAATAGGAATGTAACGAAATCAATGGCATGATCAATAGATATTTGCTTATGAAAGGTAATGAATATATAGTGTAAAGAATGACTCACTATAAGGTAGGGCAATCGTTCCTTAGTCCTTGTATTACTTACATCAATTTATTGTGCATATGGGACTACAATCAATCATTGCACTTGTAAGTAAAACATAGGACCAAAAGAATTATTGATCTACACAACAACAAGAAGAAAAAGACTGAAAAATAATATAGTGAAAAAATAGGAGCTCTCGGCCTAAGAGGATCAAAAATATTAAATCCTCGTCCAAGTTGTTCTAAAATTATGTTGATGATACTAATGTCTTGTAATAATATAGAAAATGAGTTGTTTGCTTTGAATTCATACAAATACATCGTAGTCATATCACTATTCTCAAATAACGATCTTGGAAAGTCTAGTGACTAGGCTTTCCAGAAATAATATGTTTTTTTCGGAAAAGCTTTGTTGGATCATGCATAGCATTATGTGTATGTGTGAATACACCCATAATTACAACAAGTGTTGTATTAACCCCTACTATTTACTATTTTATTGATGCAGGTTTAGGGACATATTGACGACTCTTGCAACGGATTGGACATCAGTGTTTCTCCAAACCATTTGGTAGGTCCTTTTGATTTCGAGGATGCTACAATGTTTTATTTGCCTTACTTTTAGAAAAATCTAGTGGATATTTTCCATAGCGTTTCTTTCATACTTCCATTTCGAAGCTTTTCTAATAAGGTCGTGTTTGGAAACATATTTATGATATATTCTTATTCAATTTCAAATTTATTCTCATTATAGATGGTTGTTATATTTATGTTGAGATTAGTTTATGATAAATTCATGAAATAACTACATGAAGTCTACGTATACATTATAAGTCTAAAAATTTTAAATTTTCCGCTAAAAATAACCATATGAATGTGATGAATGCAAGATAAGGCTTGTATGCCACATTTGAGAGATCAACGACCCCAGTTGCGATCTAGATTCCAAAATCCGAGTCGTGACATTATGTCTTGTCTTGGTTGACTTGTGTCCCTTACTTGATGCATGTAGGAATGTAAATATGAGATTTCTTGACATAGGATACTGAAGCCTTTTAGTCTTGTATGTATGAATGACATGCGACCTTAAATAATGTTAAGAGAGTCCCTTATGTGAAAACTTGTACGTAGTGTTAAAATTATGAATGTTCAAGTCAAAAGTATTAAAGGTATCCTTCAAGTAAAGCAATGATAGACTACAGGTTGGTTGACTAGAACGGCATCATATCCAACATTAGGAAAGTCATTATGAGCTTCTTGTTGACATTGTATGGTAGCCCTAGTGGATCTTTTTTGGTATGGTAAATGTGATTGGATTATGAACTAGATATGAAATCCCTTTATATGAACCAATAATTTAAAATACTCTATGAGAACAAAGGCTAACACCGAGTGAGTGAGGTAAGGAAGGTAGATCTAGTTAAATGATTAGACAAGAGTACATAACACACCCTTCATATTCCTTAACAATGTGCCTGCATGGGATGTGTCCTAGTTCTACCATTGGTAAGTAGAACAACCTCATCTGAGTAGGTTAGAACTCCAAATTCCATGTTTAGCAATGATGGTCTATGTCAGTTATCGCCTATTTTCATCATATGGGATACTTATTTGCATTAGAGAAGTTCTATGAAGTTTAGTTGGTTGTATTAGACACTATCTAGAGATCGCACAATAGGCTTTGAAGGTGTTAGTTACATTTCCTAGGTCTTGTCCAAGACCATTACATGAATGTCTTTATGTGATAAATGAGTCTTAAATGAACTAATGGATGTAATGAGTAAATTTAAGGAAAAAGTGTGTTAAATGAATAAGTACTAATCTAGAGTAGTTCAGGGTTGTGTAGTTATGGTGTGAAGGGGGCATAGGAATGGTCACTTCGTATCTTATCTTGATAAGTCTTAAGAATGACTCTAGTAAGGGAAGATGTTGATTATGTGGACATGACCTAGCCTTAGGTAGTGTTAAGTATTATTTAGGTAGTCTTGAAGAGGTCAATTATGGAAGTTATCTTCTTGATTTACTTAAATAAGTCTTTTGATAACCTTTGGAAGTAGAGTGTCATATTATCTATGTGTTGATTTATTAAATGGGAATGATTTTGTTTTATTAGGTCTATAGGATCTCTTAAGTGTGTGTAAGGGATTGAATAGGCGATCACTTCACAACCCACTAAAGTAAGATTTAGAATTACCTTTGGTAGAAGGTTCTCATGTTTATTTGTATGATGTATTGTATGTGTGTGTTGACCTCATTATAGATGCTATTAAAGGTCATTCAAGTGTTGAGAGATTGTATGGGTGTTCTCTCTTTGTCTTACTTAAGTGAGTCTTAGGTTAGATTTTTAGTGATGGAACTACATGTTAGAAAGTGTCTAAATTGAAGGTAATGCACTTCACTATATACTGAAGAAAGTTCACTGTAACGGTGAAATAAGTTTACAGTAAAGTGACCTTAGAAATGTGTTATATTGCTTAAATGTTGTCCTATGTGTTTCTAAGGTGTTAAATGTATAATGATTATAATATGATTTTGTCATACTTAGAACATGTGTTTGTAGTAATTCCATGGTTTTATCCATCTATATAGTTGTTGGTAGATGAGGATCATTTGAGAAGCAACCCTTGGATCGTAACATCATTCAAGTGAAGCTCAAGTATGTCCTCATTGACTCGAGGTCATATGATGTCTTTTATTTCCTTTATTTGAGTATTGTAATAGACTAAGTATTTCAATTTTTTGAATTATGGGACATGTCCCAAGTATTCTTGTGTCTAAGATTTGATGAGATTGAGAATTAGTATTTCCTACGATTTATAATGAAAGATGTTAATATGTATATTCTAACGTTTTGTGAAAAGTTTTAATCCCGCACTTCTTTTAGCTATGTATATGCGATTGAACGATACGTACAAAGCTTGTACAAGACCTCCGAGAGGTCAAGTATGCCGGTTGCATTCCGAGAATGGTATATCTTCTAGGGTGTGATTTCGGGATTTTCCACAAATGGCTACTCGTTAACTCTGTACTTATATTGATATAGCAGGCATGAGAGTTTTGAAGCTTCAGATCAAACACACAAGCCCTCATAAATGGGACGTTGGCCAAACAACGGTCCTTCATTGGTGGGTGTCATTTGTTAGTCAACAATCTGCCTACAACTTTACTAAGCTTAGGGTGTTTTGGGAAATTAACACCAAGTCTTTAAATAGTATGGACGGTTAATTTAGGTGTATTTGGGTATTGGAAGAGTATTATAGGGATTTAATTAAAATTTAGACCCTAACAGAAAAATCAAAACCCTTCCCTCCCAAACTTTTCCCAAAAACCTCCATGGTAGCTCCAACTTAAGATGGATCTTAGAATTTCAATGGAGTTATTCTTCAATTCTCTTGGGGTTTATTCTAATAAGGTATGGTATTTATTACTAAGGTTATCTATCACCTTAGAGCCAATTTCAAAGTGATTTCAAAGATCTCAAATTTTATGAAAAAGTCCGATTTCTTCTCTTATTAATGGATTATTGCATGAAACGTTTTCAAACAATAACATATGATGTTAGTGATGTATAAATGATGTTTTCCAATGATAACCTCCATGAACCATTAATCTTCTCAAATCTATATATTTTGCTATAAAGTGGGTCGATTGCTTATGATTTAATGATTAGGTATTTTAGTTTAGATTATGTCATAGTGTTGATTTCAATTATGAATTATGCTATTATATTTTGAATTTTGTGAGATAATAAGGATGCTAATCTTGGCTATTGAAAGAAAGTAAGTTGACCAAATTTTCATAGTTAATGTAGAGTTGATATAAATTTAACAACCCTAAAAATGACTATGCTAAGTAATGTCTAACGTATCTAGAATGCCTAGATTAGACGAGGTTCACACGGATTGATGCGCGTAGAACCAGACCTTTGAACCTCTGCGACAGCCAAGCCAACTAACTTGGTGAGTTAGTTGAGCTAGGAAAGGTTGAGTCCAGCCATGTAGGCAACCTTAATATGAAGATTTACCCGGAGGAGTCTTAACCGGACTTAAAAGGGGGTTATCTTAATTTTGGAGGGTCTAGGGGTAAAATGGTGTTTTCCAGTCTAAGGGTAGTATTGTAATTATCCTACCTAATTATTAATTAATTAATTAATCAATATGCTTAAGGGGATATTAGCGGGGAGGTGGCCGAAAATTGAACGTTTAAGCAAAATCTTGCTCCACCCGGGTTTGAGCCTTGGTGGAAGCAATGATTTAACTGATTTTTTGTATTTAGTAAATTAGTTAAATTAATTCATATTTAATTTACTGATTTAAATAAATGAAAATCATATTTATATTCAATAATATTAATAATAATAATAATGATGATAATAATATTAATAATAATAATAATATTAATAATAATAATAATAATAATAATAATAATAATGAGTAGTCCTAGTTTGACGAAGTCTCCACCCTACTCTCCTAATCCTAATCCTCTCATTCTCACGTTTTTTATCAGCAAAAGAACTGAAAAAATAGTTCTTTAGTCTTGAAGAAATTTAACACAAAAACTCAACCGAAAAGCTAGGCTAAAAATGAATATCAACCACATTTTTCTCAACAGATTGGGTTTTGGATTTTTTAGGCGAGGCAGTGGTTTCGTGGGAATAGGCAGCATTTAAACAAGTGTTGAACGACATTAAGGTATGGTTTTTCTTCTCTCTAGACCCTTTCCCAAGATACCCTTAAGGTTAAGTATAATCGCGATTGAGAAAAAACCTATGTTTGTCCCCATTGCATGCCCCTATCATTAGATCTGTTGGATGATTCAAAGCATGCGTTGGTCTATCTTCTTGTAGTTAATTTTAGGTCTTGTTGTGATTATGTCTTGAATGTGTATTCGTGAATAATTTCAGGGATGAAAAATATATCACGCAAAAATTAATTAGGTTGACTGTTTTGAGCTTGTGTGTGCTGAAAATTTACTATGCTTGTTGCCTGAAATTTGTATGTTAAAATGTTGTGTTTAGCGTGCATAAAAATGTTAAAAACGTGATGTTCATATAAGGTTAAGGTGTCTGACTGAATGTCACTCCAAATACTACAAAAATTACCATAAGAATGAGAGAAAATGGATTGAAAGAGACAAAATTTCCACCTTGCTTGAAATTGGTTGTTTCGGCTAAGAATTGAAAGAAATAGCTATGTTTTAAAAAATTTAAAAAAATTGTAGGTCCATTGGGAATTGAGCCCAAGACCTCACCAAATGTAAACTAAATAAAAATTTCATGAGAAAAATGAAAGGATAAATAAATATGGAGAGTGGGGATTGAACCCACAACCTCTTTAATAGATGAGAGAGTTAGAAGAAAAATAATGGGGAAAAAATAAACGTGGAGAGTGGGGATTGAACCGCAACCTTTTGGATAGGTGAGAAAGTTAAGAGAAAAGTAATGAGCTTGTAAGGGATTGATCCCACAACCTCTTTGCATTAAAAAAGGAAGAGAGGAGGGAAAAGAAAGAAAATATTATGGGGGTGATGGGGATCGACCTAGGGTTTCCGAAATCTCAAAAATGCAAGTACCAAGTTTGATATAATATTAATTGTAGCTTAAGGGATTAGAAATCATGTTCCCTTTACCTATTCCGTATTCACTCATAAATCATACATAAACAAATAATTAATGAATGCTACCTCTACGGATCGAAATCAAGATTTTGGCATACAAACAAGATGCATAAGTGTTGTACCACATAATCTTGGGTAAGTATGAGTCCCTTAGAAGAATTATGAATGAAGCCTCATGAATTATACATATGGATCCATAAGTCCAGCGTACGTTTAAATGTAAGCGAACCTTAGAGGTATATAATCAAATGATGTGAAACTAGGAGGCTTACGTAAGAGTGTGAAACAAACAAAAAGTCCAAGTGCATTGGCATATGACAAAATGAACATTTACGTAAGGGGAGTGAAGAATAGTGTAATGTCAAATCTCAAGCATACTCCAAAACAAAGTGTTAAGAATGAATTCATAGTTAATATGTAAAAAAAAAGAATGACTTTATGCCTATAGGCTAGTGCAAGTGACACAAGCTGCATCTGCGTCTAAAATCAACGTCACTAAATGAAATGACTATGAGATTATATTTATTATAAACTATGAAAAAGCAAAGAAAGAGTGGCTACATGAGGATAGGCTAGTACAAGTGAGACAAGTTGTATCTACGTCTAGAATCAATGTACCTCAATGTGAACTCCAACAGAGCATATTTAAGTTATACGATGAACAAATAATGAAATGTGAGTAAAGATGAAATGAAACAATGTTAAGAAATGAATTGGGTGGCATCATAATATGAGGCTACTGCAATTGAGACAAGTTGTACCTACGCCAAATATAAGGTCACCAAAATTACTCACCTAAGAGAGTGTTGAGAATTAAGAGGCAAGTCTCAATCACACTGTATATGTAAGTATAAGGACAATTCACACTTAATACGTAATGATGAGATGAATAATTAAATAAATGAGCTATGAAGCCTCATGCTAGAAGTCAGCTTCTATGATGTATGAGATGAATGTAATGGAACTTTATACTGAGCACCAATAGGCTAGCTATGAGTGGCTATTCCTTATTCCTGGAAGGGAGAGGTTCATGTAATTCTAATGAGATGAGACTGTCCGTCCAGACGGGTATGGGTCTCCTTATATCTCCTAGCCTTTGAACCTATACTGCAAATATAGGGTATTAGCAGGGTTCAATTACGTTTATACAGTAGCATGTTTTGGTTCACTTTGGCCAGTGATTCCACCACCTTTTAGTGTGGGGTTAAACACTGGATTTCATGATGCTCACATGATCTATATCGGTTAAGGTTAAAGTTCCCAAAGAAAGAATGAGGCCAGCCTCAAGAAATGCACATAATGAAATAAATAATATAAAAGGTGTTAGTATAGGATAATTAAGAGGTGATCTATACTTCAGTAATGACACTAGGTCATTCTTGGTGATTGCACAGGGAACTTGATGAAAGTATTAACATCCTAGGTATGGCTGGTGTTTACACTAGCATACGAACGAATGAAAATGAAGAACATATGAATGTATGAGGCAGACTCTGTGTTTGCTAAAGAAGGCTCCCTAGTTGAGGTCCCATATGTTGAGCCCTCATTTTGGGATGTCTTAATGTCAAGTCCATGATTCCAAGGTCTTATGGCATATGGACGAATGATATGAATATGTTATGTGCTAACAAGAAATATGTTATGTGTTGTGTGCAATATCTTACGTATGATGATGCATGTTACTCTCATAGCATTACTTTCCTAATCTGATTTTGGAAAGTCTAATTATTTGACTTTCCATAGTTCATATCGTTAGTAGAGTGCTCTTCTTAATCATGCATGTCCTTGGTGTTTTCTTGTATCTACCCATACTTAGTACAACTAATCCCATGCAACTCTCTACTTTTAAGTGCAGGTGCAGTGAACGCTACAGCGTACGAGAATACGCTGAAGTTATTCGGACGTGGAGCATTCATACGGACTTGGTAGTCCCTCTTGCTTTCGTGGATGCGTATCTTTTATATTCTAGATTAGATGTAGGCATGAGCTAATCGAGTATGTTCCACTAGTGTTTCTTTCCCAGTTATTTTCAGATATTGTATTGGTGCCATTTTGGCAACTCTATATTTTTATAGACATATGACAATGTCTTTCATTTGATTATTCTTGATATTAGATGGTTGTTGTGAAACACTTATGATTTTATGTGGATAGTCTTGTACGAGTTCAACGTAACTCACTATGAAGTCTAAGTAATCAAAAAGTTTTAAATTATCCGCTAAAATTAACCTAGATTATCTAATGATGACGTATGTAGGCTTGTCTGTGACTTTTGAGTGGTCAACTACGCCGGTTTCAGCTAGAGTCTAGACTCTGGTCGTGACAAAGTTTGTATAGAGCGTTAGATTAACTTGCGAGGATAATAAGTTTACATTAACCACATCGAGTAGTTTCTATGTGATGGTAGTGAAGTGCACATCTATCCTGAATTAGAGACTGCATGATGCATAGGAAAAATTCTCTTCTTCTAATCTTATCGTACCTTCTGTAATGTACCTTCGAGTAACAATTCTAGCTTTACTCTATCATTATTCAATAGCACTGGCTAAACTACATAAGAATTCAATAGCATTAAGACATAATCAATTCACCCACAAAGAATTCAAATCAAGGGTTACATGAATTACATGGGTTCATAAAGTTTTGAGGTTTAAAGCATCTAATAAACATCAATTCAATCAATATACAATGATTCAATGGTTTATGCTAGAACCCATGGATAGATATCAAAATTGGACATTTTCATCTTTGAAAGACTTTGGAAATCAATTTGAAGTTTGGCTCTTTGAACAAAAGATATTCAAAGAAGAATAACCATACCTTAATTGATGCTGGACCACGAATTTGATGAAGAATCACAAAAAATATCTTCAATCCAAGCTCTATCTTGAGTTTTTGACTTCAATGGAATTCTAGAGAATTAGGGTTTTGATTTCGAATAACAAATTCATCTAGGTGTTTAAGGAATATATAACTATTTATAATACTCAAAATACCCCTAGTAATCCGCCTAAAGATTTAGTTTGACGTGCGATGTATTTACCAATTCACCCCTTCACTTTATATTGAAGCAAGAGAAATTGTAGACTCACCTACGCTTTCCCATCGACGGGGTATTACCCAACCAACGGACCGTCCTGCTGGTCCGGGGTTTTGGTCAGAAGCTAGAAAAAGAAATGTCAAGTTCCCATTCTTAATTCCCCATCAAATACCTCTAACAACGGGGAATCGACTAGCCTACTGGGCGTCAATTGCGTCTGTAGGTGGGACTGCCATAGGAAGTCTTGGCCACACAGATCGTTCCTTCCTCGAAAGCCCTTGGTTTGTCCTTGGAGATGTTTTCCCCAACTTTTCAAACCTGAATATGTTCGTATACGATATTAGGACCTCTCACATCAATTTTCTCCAAAAAAATAAACGTAAAACTCAATGAAACACACTATGACACAGAAGGTTGTTTCAAGGTAAACCTTTCGAACGTTATGGACATTCATGGACGTTTGACCTCCCAACTTCATGAAACTTTAACAAATTCAACCTAAATTCATTATAAACCATTTTAGGACTTTAAAACATCAGGACACAAGCGTTAGGCTCTAGTTACACCTAAGTCGTATTAGAGGTGTTACATGAACATTGTATAAGACATAGTCAAATACAAAGAAAGAATAGTGGGTTTCATCCTCTTACTTGAAGACTCACAAAAACATGGAACATCATATCCAAGCTTCTTGAAAGGTTCCTTGAATCTCTTGAATGGGGTGAACCTACATATTTGTAGAAATATAAAAAATATGGGTTGGTATTGTAACGATGCTCAAACTGAAATAGGATGAACTAGATTTTCACTAGTGCTCTAATGGATTTAAAATAGTTAAATTAATGTGTATATGAGTTTTGAAGTATGTTCGATTGAGTTTGAAGTCAAACGTCAAGGAATGACAAAGACGTTTGACGAATAGTCACCTATGTTCTTGTGTTTGTTCTAGTGGGACTTTCCATATTTAGTGAGGTTTTTGTTGTCTAAATTAATGGGAGAGGACCCTAAGACCTTTATGAGCATGTTTAGGGTTTTAATGTCCCGGTAGAACACCTATCATGTCTGGGGACCACCACTTAGACGTAACCAGTGTCTTTGTCCTGTAAGAGTACTTTGATAAGTCCTTAGCATTCGTCATAACATATCATAGGTAAAAATGCAGAAAAATTTAAAAAAATTACATTTACATAGTGAGGTTTACAAAAATCTCTCGCATACTACATATAGGGAGTTTACTTAGACTCCTCAATAGAAAGCTTATTTACTCTTCTCTTTTAAACAACATGACAAATACATAAAAATTTAGTGTAATACTTTGTCACATATTAACAATCTAAAGGAGAACAAGTGTTGGACATAGCGGTACAAAGTCAATATGCCACTATAGGCTTACATTAATGTCTCAAACGACGATTGAATGAACAATGTATTTAGACAACACTATTATAAAGCTTGAATATGAAAAAGGTAAGAAATACGGGTTAGTGCAAACCACATGTACTAAGCATGGTTCCTATGCATAAAACCATCAATGCATACGAAAAGGCAAATTTGATTCAAGACCATGATTAGTGTAATTAACTCAACATGAATATAAATGGAACATCTTAAGGCAACCCGACATATAAGCAAGCCAAGAAATACATGTAAAATTGTATGGATAAGTCCCCATAACCATATCCAATGCTAAGTATCACATTGAGCCACCTACATCATACATACATCATAACATGCTTAGTTCATAAGTTCATATATTGCTTGATACACAAATGGAATACGATCAACTTAATCATAGAAGAACGCTACTAAGATCACCCCTTAAGAGTCCACATGTGCAATGCGTAAGATAAGTTCCACACCCTCCCTCACACTATGTGGTAACCTTTAAAACAACCGTAATAAGACTTCACATACTTAGCTTGTTAATTAACTTTTACTTTAGGGAAATAAGTACAATTACCGACAATACACCACATGAGCTACATGTAATTTGATTTCTCCTCCCACACCGAAAATAAAGGGTTTAAACTTGACTAAGGTGCAACCAATATGCATACCTATCTAAGTGGATCAACTAAGCTATAATCCTATACAGTCACATAGTTAAGGGACAAATATATTGCTACAAGAAACCTTTACTTGCTATACATGGAGATTTTCAACTCATGATACAACACATATAATGGGAATTTAGACTTGCTAGATGTGAAGAAACCCATGGGGAGGCCGAAATTACTAAACATGAGACATCCATCTCGTTTAGATACTCTTTTGGTTCTAATTCTTTATTCCCTTTTGTAATCAACTTATTTCATCATAAAAGTTCACATTAATCTCTTCCAGACTCCTATGTAAACACTTTAACATAATATCTCATAGGTCATCACAAGTGAGAACAATCCTTTCACAGAGGAAACCACCAATAAATTGAGTAAACCTCTGACTTTGTACTTAATTATAATAATGAGAAACAACTTTTAATTATATAATAAACATACCATAACTTGTACACATACTTCATTGCGTATTACGTTGTCTCGGTTAAGGGTTAGGAACACTTGTCATCAAAACTACAATCAAACATTAGAAATAAGATTATTAATATCTAATCTACTCATACTTCATAATGGAAATCAAGAAGAATCAATATTCATACCTTCTTACCCTTTCATTGCCTCCACACTTCAATTACCAAGGAATATACAACCATTGCACAAACAAGTAAAATTGAAGATGTATTACATAAAAATGACCATTCTACATAATTATACATTCATAATCTCAACAATTACTAAAGGAATTCAAGACATAAAAGTTTTAGATGAAAACAAGGGTTCAAGGGGAATCTTGAGTGATAAGCAACAGTGACCATAAATTCTTCGTTAAACAATGATAAAATACTATAATTCATCATAATTCCTTACAATTGATTCATAATTCCTTTTTCCAAAGAAGATCTGTGTAGGAAAAAAAACCTAGTTTTGAGGAATTTAGAATTCATTTTTTGGAGAGAGCTCATGCGGAAAAGGATCACAACAATGAAGTAAACCATATATTAAATATGATAATGCCACGAATTTGAGTATTAATCTTAAGGAGTTTTGTCTTCTTCTTTAAGGTTTAGCCCTTCTTCAATAGAGGTTGAGTAGAGAGAGATTTTGGAGATAAGTGAGAGAGATTTGGGGAAATTATTTGGGGTTTAATAATGACTTAAAATTTACCCTAAACCAATATATAAGTCACCTTCTAAATTACCCAAAAGACCCCTCACTCAATTGGGTCATTTTGTGAAGTCAAATTGACTTAAAATGGGAAGTGGATGTGCTTCACGAAGGAAATTCCGTATATTTTTTTGAAATCAGGGTTAAGGCAGAGAGCTTCGTTAAGGCTCCGCTCGCGAGGAAATTTTTCCTACCAAATGTAGGTTGCGCAACGTGTGGGGGATCTCACATATTGGATGCACGTAGGCTGGTCTGGCAGCTTGCTCGCCAATGTTTGAGACCTACTTAAGGACCCTTCGAGTGGTCCTTGGGGAGTCGTTACTGGACATTTGGACCCTATAAACATTATTTTACCCATTTAACATCTGGTATGTCACTAGTTAAATTCCACTAGTTTCGGATGTCAAGGTCTTTCATTAGTATTTTGCTCAATGCATCCTAACTAGTTTCAATACATTAAATTAATCTTACAAACATTGTTTATAGTCTTGGTTGATTATTTGAGGCTATAGACGAAGTCATAAACTTTAAGAGTGTTACATTATCCCCCCCTTCGAAACATTCGTCCCCGAATGACACTAAAATCTCTTTAAATAGAAAGGATAGACTCAATACTATCAGCCCAACCAATATCAAGATGAAAATTATCATAATGAGTCACAACTCATAGGAGTACTTCAAAACTGCACTCCATACATAAACATGGCATTATGCATAACAACTCAAATCACAAGTAACAATACATAAGAGATCAACTTTTGATAACATATAATGAGGAATTACCTTATGAACATCAATATGAGCTCAAAATTACACCAAAGATTTACCATACTGTTCTTTTAAAGACATCATCAAAAGACCAACAATCTCAAGAAGACAAAATCATACATTTAATATTAGTGAAAGTTAACACAAAAAGACTCTTTTTATCAAAACTCATTATGATGTTAACCTTTACAAAAATATGTACATACCTAGAAAAACAAGTCAAATTCCAAGTTATTCAATATTTTCATTTAAAGAGGAACTACTAACCTCAAAGAGGGAAAAGATGAGGATAGCTAGACTTCATGTCATCTTCATCCTCCAATGTTGCTCCCTCGACTATTTGGTTTCTCCATAAAACTTGTAGGGAGGACACCTCTTTGTTTCTCCGTCAAACCCAGATTCTCGAAATCGAATGATACAGGCGTCGTTAACCACTCAGAGGTCAAAGACAAGCCTCTTCTTATCTTTCATCACAATCATACAGTTAAATTTGCGGAAAATTTAAAACTTTTAGAACATAATAAAGTATAGAAAGAGTTCATATAATTACTATATCGAGTGATATTGTAATAAGATAAATCTAAACAACCATCTATATTCGATTAAACGATTCTAATGAAAGAATCAATATATCATAGTAGTTTGCAAAATAGCCATAATACAAAGGTTTGAATAAAACGTCTAAAATGAAATGCTAGGGACAATATCAACTAGATATGTCTAAAGTGCTAAGCTATAATGATAGATGTAGCATCCTCGAACTCAAGAGGACCTACCAAAGTCTAGAGATCGCTAGTCCAAAGCGCTTCAATGAGTCTTCAATCTTCAGTCTAACCATCGCTAATAAAATCATAATAGTATAGGGTTAGTACACACTTGTACTAAGTATGGGTATATGCACATATACACATAAGTAATATGCCTGATCAAGGAAAGCTCTTCCTATAACGACATGCCATTTATGGAAAGTGAAGTCACCAAACTTTCTTAATTTATTATTTGTGAATTATGGTATGAATATGACATATTTTAATGCATTAAAAGTGCACAACTCATTTTCTTTATGAACATAAGACCTTGGAATCATGAACATCATTTTAGAACACCTAGAACGAAAAATTATATATTTTCTCCTCTCAAACCCAAAGTTCTTCCCCCAGGGCTTAGTTTATATTTCAGTCTTTTTCTTCTTGTTGTCTTGTAGTTCAATGATCTCCTTAATCCTATGCATTACTTAAAATTTCAATGATCCATTTTAGTCCCATATCTACAATGAATCGAGCAAGTAATCCAAAAGACTATGGAAATCATTTGGCTACCCTTACTACAAGTTATTCTGTCCATTCTTGTTAAATTAGGCATGAAATATTTATGAGCCAATCTTTATTTTCTAGGCCATTTATTTCATCATTTTCATATTATGAATATTATGGGGCATTTATTAGTCATTATGTTTCACTCCCTTTTATTGGCATAATATAAGAAGTCATTATAAACCAATTTTTATTTGGCTATCCCCATTATTTGATCATTTGCATAATGTGAAGATATTGGAGCATATATCTTGATTTGCCACAAGCCTGATTTGACATACTTAAGCTCTTGCATTCTTACCTCACTTTGATCTTTCATTTCTTCTTTTTTTTCTTTCTTACTTTCTTAAAGAAATCATTAGCGTTAAGATCATGCGAGCTAACATGAAATCCAATGTCTGCCCCACACCGAAAAGGGTTTGTTCACCGATAACACTGAACCTTGATCATGTGAGGTAAACATGAAATCTAGTGTCTACCCCACACTCAAAAGTGGTGGTTCACCGTCTAAAGTGAAACCAAATCTAGTGTCTTCCCCACACCGAAAAGCGGTAGTTCATAACTAAAATGAACTGAATACATTCTTTAAGAATTAAACGACATATATCCTGTGAGATAAACATGAAATCCAGTGTCAGCCCCAAACCGAAAAGCGGTGGTTTCATCGGCCAAAGTGAAACTGCATCATACCTAGCTCTCTTAGGTGGAATCCACTGGCTACTTTCTATGCTGGCAAAATTGTTCAAAGACTACGAGATTTTTGGAGACTCTTATCCACCATGGTGGAGCCTCATATCATGAGGCTTACATGTGGTGGCACAAGCTTGTTGCTAGTCTATCGGGGCTTTTCTAAACTTCTTTTTCCTTATAATGTTTAGAGTTGATCAAACATTATGGAAACTTGCTTCTAGTTACGAGGTTTACTTAACTCTTTGAATAACCGGTCATCCCTTTCTTTACTTGATGATATGTGAATTTAAACATACATTATCATCTTCGTGTTAATTAGACTTATCTAACGATTATTAACTCCCTCTTATGTGAATACCTTTAACATAATTGTCTAGGTGTGATTGGGACTTGTCTCACTTCTTTTAAAACCTCATTCTGGTTACTTTCAAAATTCTTACACTTTTAGTTATGTCATTACTCACCTAATCTTGTTCAATGACATTTGGTATCTTCATAACACTCTTAATGAACGTTATAAACTTTGTTCCCTATACTTATTTATATTTATAGTTCATTCGGAAAAGGGTATGACTTACTTTGTTATGAATTCAAAGTTACAATGGTCATGCTTAATTTGGTATAATTAATTCATTAGCCAATTTTGTATCATATGTTAGAAATATATTGAAAGGCAATTTATTGGCATAAACTAAACTTTCACATATTATGGTAATCTACGATATTGATATCCTATTTATTGGCATAAGCCAAATATTCAGTAGACAATGGTCATGAGAATATCAATAGTCAATTCAATCAACTTTAGGAATATACTATAGTGATTATCATTATCTTAAGAAAGTCAACATTTACAGTAAACTAAGCTTTATAACCGACTTATAGCAAACATCATATTCTTGAACTAGATTAGGCATTACAACATTCTTTATCTCACATAACTAATACCCTTATAATACAAATGAAATATATAGGCATTAGACATTAACAAATGAAGAAACCTACACATAATAATCATTTAGCACCAAATACCAAAAACATACTCGAGATTACATCGACATATTAGAAGGATCGAATAGAAGGATAACTAGGGAGATGGGCGTTCAATAATGTCATTCGGAACAACCCTATTTTCGATATTCTTGAATCCATAAAACGTTTGAAAAGTCTCTTGGGGAAAGGAAACCAAGAGATAAAACCCATACCTTATGTAAAATTGAATCTACAAAGATCACCTTGGACGAAAGCCTTGAAGAATACCTTGAAATAGCCTATGAGAACTTTTGTTTTTCTTACTGTTTCTAGTTCTGAGATTTCTAGTGTTTGAACGTGAGTGTATGTCTTAGGAACTGATATCTACTAATTCAACTTAGGTCAATTAAGTTAATTAAATAAATTAATTAGTTAATTTCTAAAACGCCCCTCCAAAGTTAACTAAACATGGGAGAACATTTGACTTAGCCAAATCACAAAATAGGCTAAGGGTCTTGGCCTAGCTTGTGAATTTTCATTAATTAATGAAGTTACTAATTAAAGTAATTAAGGGATATAGGGTAATTACTAAAGTTCCCCTAAGTCATTATCACCATTCAGCATTTTGGACCTTCCTAGGTTAGGTATTAGGTTGTCTCTTAGTTAGATACATGGTTTGGTGTCACCCGACTAGGTTTTAGGTTGTCGGGTCCCTTGGTTAGTTATTTTTTGGTTGGTGCTAGGTTAGTTATTTATTTAGATCAGTTAGTTAGAGTCTAGACTTTGTTAGGGAGTTAGGTCTCACATGGAAGAACCCCCCCCCAACACCTACCCTTAGCGCCCCTAATCGAATTGGGTTAGGTTTGTCGCATGGTCGACCTTGGTCGGTTACACATGTACTTGCACATGTGTTGCTGCCCACTTTCCCAATAAATTATTTTGGAAGTTTCATTTTGAATGTTTACTTTTTTTCCCAAGGATCCTCACTATGTCTTTGGGCACTTCTTAATCCACATGATCATTTTAAACGATCATGTGCCATGGTACCTATGCTTGACACTTGGATGCCTAGACATCATGTGTTGGGTTCAGAATCAGTATATGTATTTTTAGCTTAGGGTTTTTATCGCATGTAAATTTCTTAAACAAGCTTGTATTTTATTATACACCCTTCTGTATATATACAAATTCGCTAACACTCTTAAGCTAATATTTTATAATATGCCAAATATTGCTCAATATTGGGCATTGGGATGCCTATATACCTTCAATACCTATTCTTAAAACTTAATAGGCTCTTCACTAAACGAGTAAATTTTTTTGGAAAATGTTACATCTTCAACTTCATAAAATGACGATCAAGTATTTGGACCTGAAACTCTTCATAGGAAAGGTTCTCATCCACACGTAGTCCTTCAATAGGAAGAATGGACTCGGTGTCTCAAATACACCTTTTAAGCATGGATACATGAATAACGGATAAACTGAAGCTACTTTACTAGGTAACTTCAAATAATATGCAACCTTTCCAAGTCGTTGCAATATTTTATTGGGATCCACATACCGGGGACTAAGATTTCCCTTCATTCCAAATCTCATCACCCCTATCATAGGTGAAATTGTCATATACACCTCATCACCGACTTAAAATTCATGGTTTCTTCTCCTGTTGTCAGCATAAGACTTTTGCCGACTATAGACCACTTTAAATTTATATCTTATCACATGAACTTTGTCTAAAGATTCATAGACAATTATGGGACTAATGAATGAAAGATCAACAATCTCAAACCACCCTACCCGAGATCTACATATCCTACCATATAGTGCCTCAAAAGGAGCCATGACAATATTGAATGGTAGCTATTACTATTATTGAACTCAATCAACTGTAGGTGATCATCCAAATTCCCTTTTAAATTAATAACGCAAGCTCTTAACATATCATCAAAGGTTTTAATGGTACGTCCATTTGACCATCCGTATAAGGATGAAGAAATGGTGCTTAACTTTACTTGAGTACCTAACCCCTTTTGGAACGACCTCAAAAAAATGCAAACTAAATTGTCCACATATATTGGATATGATGGACAACAGAATACCATGTAGGCTCACAATTTTTTTAATGTCTATTCTAGCACATGCCTCTACTGAAAAAGTAGACTTAACGGGGATACAGTGAGCGGATGTCGTCAAACTATCCACCACGACCCATATTGAGTCATTTTGCCTTTGTGTCCAAGGCAAACCTTAATGTCTTCCCACTTCCAACTAGGAACTTGCATTTCTTTGAGTAGTGCACCCGTCTTTTGATACTAAACCTTTTCTTGTTGGTAATTTGGACACTTAGTAACGAATTCCGCTATGTCGCTCTTCAAAGCATCCCACAAATAGACCTCATGCAGGTAACAATAAATTTTGGTAGAACCCGAATGAATAGAATTTCGGGAACCATGATCTTACTCCAAAATTATATTTCTCAAATTCTAAACATTAGCACACAAAACCTACCTTGGTACCTAAGAACCCCATCCCCTGGGAGAATGACTCATTAAGATTACGAAGAACCAATTCCTTCTACTACATCAATAATGGATCAAGATGTTTCTTAGACTTCACCTCAACCATTAAAGAATATTTGGAGTTATGATGGACCACAAAACCACCATTTTGGAGAATTTTCTAACCGAATACACAACCGATCAAACCTATGAACATCTATCACTAGACCTTTCTTCACTACTTCTACATTAGACAGACTACCCATGGTCATACGACTTAGAGAATCCATAACCACGTTGGCCTTGCTGGGATGGTAGAGAACCCTAATGTCATAATCCTTCAATAATTCCAACCGTATTTGTTGTCGGAGATTCAAATCCTTTTGAGTAAACACATAATGAAGACTCATGCCGTCGGTAAATACATACCCTTAAACACCATAGATATAGTGCCTCCATATTTGTAAGGCAAACACCACGGCCACTAACTCAAGATCATGAGTTGGATAATTCTTCTTATGTACCTTAAATTGCCTAGAAGACTAAACTATCACCTTACCATGTTGCATAATGACTAAACCCAAACATACTCGAGAAGTGTCAAAATATGCCATAAAACCCTTTGTACCTCCGGAGCGGAGGTTACCTTATTCTTCTTATCATTGAATCTTTTTCACAAGCCTCTGACCACTCATATTTAACCTTTTTTTAGGTTAATGTTGTCAACTGAGATGCAATAGAGGAAAACCTCTAAATGAACCTGCTATAGTATCAAGCTAGACCCAAGAAAGATATTATGTCGGTGGGAGTTAGAGGCCTAGGCAAATTTCTAACCTCTTCTCTTTTCTTTTGATTGATCTTTATACGCTCACATGAAATAATGTGGCCACATAAAGCAACCGATGTCAATAAAAAATCACACTTACTATACTTAGCAAAGAGTTGATGTTCCTTTAGGACATGCAAAACACCCCTGAAATGGACCATATGATTATCCTCACTTTTAGAATAAACAAAGATATCATCAATGACAACAATTACAAAGGATTGAAGTACTTTCGGAACACCCTATTCATTATGTCCATGAAAGTCGCAGGGGCATTTATTAACCCAAATGACATGACTAGGAACTCATAGTGACCATACCTATTTTGAAAAGCCATTTTGGGGATGAGTTCACCCCTTACCCTAAGTTGGTGATATCCCGACCGCAAGTCAAGCTTAGGAAAATAACTTTCCCGTAGGAGTTGATCAAAAAAATTGTCAATCCTCGAGAGAGGGAACTTGTTCATTATGGTTACCTTATTTAGTTGACGGTAATCAATGGACATCATAAGGGAACCATCCTTCTTTTTCACAAACAACACCCGAGTGACCCATAGAGATATACAATGATGCATGAATCCTTTGTCTAGTAAATATGCAAGTTGAAGCTTTAGTTACTTTAATTCGGCCGGGGCTATCCATTAAGGAGGGATTCAGATAGGTTTTTTATCCAATAATAAGTCAATACCAAAATTAATTTCCCATTCGGGATGAACTCTGGGAAAGTCCTCCTAGAAGACCTCCCGATATTCCCTCACTACGGGGAACGACTCAATGGAAGGACTTTGGAGTCTAGATCTTTAACCCTTACTATTTGGTATAGACACCCTTTAGAGATAGTCTTACAAGATTCTATAAAAGAAATGATACAAACTATAGGAATTAAATTTCCCTCTTTCCACATTAAGATGGGTTAATTTGGAAAATTGAACTTGATTAACCTTGTTCTACAATCTATGGAAGTAAAACAAGCATGCAACAAATATATTCCCAAAATGACATCAAAATCTACTATATCAATTTCTACCAATTCACCATGAGTAACTCTCTTAGGAAACATTATACAACAATTCCTATTGACTCTTCTAGCTATTACCGAGTGAGCCACAAGGATAGACACCAGAAAGGGTTCATTCAATATATTGAGCAATACATCAAATTTCCTAAATACAATGGGACTAACAGATGACAAGTTAGCACCGGGATCAAGTAAAGCCTAAACATCAATAGATAAGACTTGTAATATACTGGTCACAACATCGGGAGAACTCTCTTGTTAACCCCTAGAGCAAAGAGCATAAATGTTATTCTTCTTTGGAGCTCCGAATTGGGAGAACTAGCTTGTGCTTGAGTATTGTCCCTTCTTTGAACTGTCATAATATGGAAATCCCTCTTCATGTGACCACTCTTATCACAAATATATCAATTACCCATACCAATTTGACATTTTCCCAATGTTGTCCACCACATAGGAAAAATAGACCTCTCCACATAAGGACCACTACGTTTCCCTTCTTGAGGCTGGGTGTAGTCCCTTTACCTTTGTTTACCCTTGGAAAGCTTGGAGGTCATTTCTTGGAAAATTCATCTTAAAACTTTATTTATATTGCACTTCAAATCTAGCCTTAGAAGAATTTCCATAATGAACTCTTATATTCTTCAACTCCATACCAACTTGTTTAAGCTTTTGGTTCTCAATTTGCTCGGCATGAGCCATGAGACGAGAGATATCCATAGTAGTAATAAATATAGCTGACCTACACTCATTAACCACAAGATCAGAAATCCCTATTATTTGTTCATATTAGCCCTAGATCGTTCACAATAGTAGAATCATACTTGGAGAGTTGAGTGAAGTTGAGACTGTAATCTTTCACACTCATATTCCCTTGGAAAAGATTGATGAATTCTTGTATCTTTCTCCCTCTTAGTTACAAAGGTAAGAACCTCTCAAGGAAATCCGTCTTGAAAGCTTCCCAAGTGATCCGACCTTCTTCAATCAGCCTCTCATCCTTCCATTGCTCATAGCAAACTTGAGCCACATCTTTAAGTTGATTGGTGGATAATTCCACCTTTTTTTAGAAGTCACACCCATTTTATCCACCACTTTGAATACCTCATCTATGAACCCTTGTGAGTGTTTTTCAACCTTGGAGCCAAAGAAAGTAGAAGGATTCATCCTTGTGAAATCCCTTACGCTTGATGCGGTGGTACTAGTATTAGGGTTCACTTGCACCCTATTATCCATAGCAACATGAGTAGCCATCACTTGAGTCAAACTTTAAATAGTCGCCCTTATCTCCAAGTCAGACATAGCCCCTTGTTCAATAGGAACTTGAGAGTTTTGAGGAGCTAGAGGGGGAACCACTTCATTCTCATTCTCCTCACCGACCTTTTGAGCATTGTTCCTTCTTGTATTCATTTCCTATAAATATTAATAAGAGACTAAAGTAAAGGACACATAGAGTAAAGACTCTAGCAACACGTCGTAGGATTATAAAGAAGGTGAGAATTTCCTAATCATCACATAACCTCTATTCATAAGTATGACACGCTTCACACCTATGAAAAAGCCTCTACATAGATTTTGTTTAGTGAGACATCAATCCTAAGATTACATCAACCTCATTCTCTAATACAAACTTTGTCATGACTGGGGAGCACCCCCTAGACGTAATCGGTGTCTTCGTCATCGAAGAGGACTTGAACAAGCCCTTATAATTCATCATAATATATCATAGGTCAAAAATGCCTAATAATTATACATTTTTAAATTTATATAGTGAGGTTTACATAGGCCTTTCGTGTACTACATACAGGGAGTTGAAATAGACTCTGCACATAGGAAGCTTACTTAGGCTTCTCTTTTTAACAACATAACAAATACATAAGAATTTATTCTAATACTTTGTACGACATTAACAATCTAAAAGAGTACAATCGTTTGACATAGCCAATACAAAGTCAATATGTCATTATAGGCTTACATCAATGTCTCAAATTATCAAGGAATGAACAATGTCATTAGACAACACTATTACAATCTTGAATATGAAAAAGGTAACATCCCTGAACATTGAGCACCTACAAACACTTGGATAAAACTAGTCCAAGCCTTATTGCTTTATCCTTAAGTTGCTTAAATGGCCCGAACCTACATTGTTTGGGAAAATGGAAGAAATATGGGTTAGTACAAACAAAATGTACTAAGTATGTTTCCTATGCAAAAAACAATCAATGCATGAGAAAAGTCACAATTTTGTCAAAAACCTGCTTAGTGTAAATAAACTCAACATACACATATACGGAACATCATAAGTCAACCCGACATATAAGCAACTCAAGAAAAACATGTGCAATGCGAAGGATAAGCCCCCACAACCCAATCCAAAGCTATATATTATATTGAGCCACCTACTTCATACATAAATCATAACATGCTTTTTTCATAACATCATATATTTCTTAATATAAACATGGAATATAATCAACTTAATCATACAAGAAAACTACTAAGATCACCCCTTAAAATCCAACATGTGCAATGTCTAATAGAAGTTTCATACGCTCCCTTACACTATGTAGTAACCATTAAGACAACCCTAATAAGAGTTCACATACTTACCTTGTTCATTTACATTATTTTAGGGAAATAAGTATCATAACAAACTATAGACCATTTAAGCTACATGGAATCCGTTGTTCTCTTCCCACACCAACAAGAGTGTGTTAACTCTTGCATATGGTGTAACAAATCATACATAGCTATGCAAGTGGATCCACTAAGCTATAGTCCTATGCGGGCACATAGTTAATGACCAGGACATTGCTAGTAGAAACCTTGACTTGATAGACTGGGAGGTTTTCATCTAATGAGACAATACATATATTGGGAATTCGGACTTACTAGACGAAAGAAACCCATGTGGGAGGCCGGACATACTAGAGGTCAGACCTCCATCTCATTTACAAGCCCTTTTGGCGCTAATTCTTTATTCCCTTTAGTAATAATCTTATTTCATCATACATGTTTACATTAGTCTCTTTAAGACTCCTGCGTAAACAATTTAACATAATAGCTCATAGTTCATCACAAGTGAGAACAATCCTCTCACATTGGAAACCACTAAACAAGTGAGTAAACCTTTGACTTTGTATTTAATTATAATCCTGCAAAATTACGTTCAATCATATAATAAAAATTTCATAACATGTACCCATACTCCATGGATATTTCAATATTCTAGGTTAAGGGTTAATAATACTTGTCATCAACCCCACGATCACATATTAGACATAATACTATTGATATCTAATAAACTCACACTTCAATAATGGAAATCAAGAAAAATAAATCCTCATACCATCTTACCCTTTCATTATCTCCATACTTCATTTACCAAGGAATATACAACATTAAATAAAAAAGGTAAACTCAAGAATTAATACATATGAATTAGTATTTTACATAATCATACATTAATAATCATTCCCAATTACCATTGAGATTAAAGACATACAGGGTTTAGGGAGAACAAGGATTCAAGGGGGAATCATGAGTGATAACCAACAATTGACTATCAATACTTAGTTAAGCAAAGATCATAAGTCATTACAATTGAATAATAATTTCATTTTTCAAAGACGACATATTTAGGAGAAAAACCCTAGTTTTTGTAGATTTAGAAAAAATCTTTTGGAGAGACGTCTTAGGGAAAAGGATACCAAGAGTGAAATAAATCATACCTTAAAGATGATAAAGACACGAATTTGAGTAGAAATCGTGAGGGATTTGGTCTTTTTCTTCAAGCTTCAACACTTCATCAATGGAGGTTAGGTAGAGAGAGATATTGGAGAGAAGTCACAGAGATTTGGAGAATGTATTTCGGGGTGTAAAAATTACTTTAAGCTGACCCTAAACCAATATATAGTAGCCCCTAAATTACTCAAAAGACCCCTCACTATATTGGGTCTTTTGTGAAGTTAAATTGACTTAAAAATGATGCGAGCGGATCTGGGAAGTGTGTGCAGTCGCGGAAGGAATTCCAAATATTTTTTTGAAATCTAGGTAGAGTAAGAGAGCCTCGTGAAGGCCCTGCGTCGTGAGGCACTTTTTTTGTAACAGGTGCTGGCAGTGTGACGCGTGGGGCCTTTCATATTTTGTCTACACACAGGATGCTTTGGTAGCTTGCACGTCAATGTTTTTTTCCTTTTCAAGGACCCTTGGGTTGGTCCTAGGGGAGTCATTACTGCATCTTTCGACCCTATACACATTATTTAACCTATATAAGGACTTTTAACAAGTTTTAGACTTCATATGCCACTCCTAAACCATCACCAAATATAGGGATGTCTACTAGTTTCCAAACGTCAAGCTCTTTCTTTAATGTTTTGGCTCTACGGCTTCCTTCTTAGTTTCAATACTTTTATTTAGGCTTAGAAACATTGATTTTAGTCTCGGTTCATATTCTGAGGCTCTATATTAAGGCATGAAATTTTGGAGTGCTAAACCACCTTGGACAAATAAGGGGCCCTAGAAGAGGAGCCCTACTCCAAGGTTAGAAGCTGCCAGGAAGCCTCTATGTAGTGTCAATCAAGGACTAAAATGATGGCTAGTCGAACAAATGATGACTTGTTGAGATGATCTATCGATTGAGAATGCAGACCTCCAAATTTTGGAGCTTCATACAAAAACCACGAGCCCTCGTAAATGGTACATCGACCAAAACGACTGTCGATCATTGTTGGGCATCGTTTGGTGGTCTTCAATGTGCTTGCAACTCGACCAAGCTTGTGGTGTTTTGGGGAATTTTCCCGAAGTCGTTTAAATAGTATGGACATTTATTTTAGGTGTATTTTGCTATTTTAAGAATATTAAACTTATTTAACTATCATTTAGACACTAACACCTACATCAGAACCCTTCCCTCCAAAAGTTTTCTCCAAAACCCCCCCTTTGAAGCTCAAAGTCAAGATGGAGCTTAGTGATAGATTTAAATGAATTTATTCTTCAGTTGTTTAGTGGATTCTTCTAATAAGGTATGGGAGTTTATCGTACGTTAGATATCACCTTACAGCCAATTTCAAAGTTATTTCAAAGATTTCAAAGTTTATGAAAAAGTACAATTTCTACTCCAAGTCATGGGTTCTTGCATGAAACGGTATAAAACAACAAGATCTGATGTTATTGATGTATAATTGATGTTTTACAATGAAAACCGTCATTAACACTCGATCTTTTGAAATCTCAAAATTTGGCTATAAATTGGGTCTATTGCTTTTAATATAATGGTGATGGAGTTGAGTTTAGTTTATGGTTAAATGTGATTTCTATGACGAATTATAATATTATATTCTAAATTTTTGGATATGGAATGGTAATATTTGCCTTTAGAAGAAGGTAAGTTTATCTTATTCCCTTAGTTAATGTAGAATTTATATAGAATTGCTATTGATTGATATTATCCACTTATGATGGCAGTGTATTTGTGTTGAATATGTGATGATCATTTCCTTGTTGACATTATTATGTAAATAGTAGTAGTATCATGTTAGGGCTTATATGAATGTATAATGTGATGATGCTTATGTGAAGTAATATGATCATGTATAAGATGCTATGGCTTTTATTAATATGTAAAGTGAAGGATGATATGATATATTTGTGATCTTGTATAATGTGAAGGTATGAAGTGAAGTATTCATGTTATGTCTATATGATCTTACATGAGTGTAAATTTTCTCTTTAAGTGATTGTATATGGTAATGGAGGAGTAAGGAGAGCGTTATATCATTATGTGGGATCTTCTGTTGTAGACTTAGTGTCCCTACTCTGTAATTGAATGATATCGATTTTGTGATATGATGGTGATATGTCTTGATTTGTGAACTAGTTGTCCCTCTTCTTGATGCATAAAAGTTATGTGAATATGTGATATTTTGACTTGGTAGGCTTACGCACCCTTTTCATGTATGTGAATGAATAATGAATGAAATGCTAGGATCAGTAGACCATAGTTGGTGCCTTTCTAAAGATGACTGATATAGGATGTAGAATCTGAAAAGAAGGTCAAGAGCTTGGAACGTTGAACATAGAAAAGAAGGTCAGTAGAATCCTTTAAGTGATAGACCGGAATGGTTTCTTTCTTGAGTGAAATGATTGTCTTAGGGATAGGTTGGCTGGAACGGCATGAAGGCATCTCTAAAAAAAAGTCATAAGAGTTATAGCCTTGGTTGGAAGCCCTAGTGGAACCAACCTTGGTAGAAAAAGTATTATGAGTTTGTAAGACTTATTCATGTACCTTCTCTAATACACCTACAGAATGATTACTCTACGAGAAACAAGGCAAAGCACCGAGTGAATATGCTTGTGGTAGTAGATCTACTTAAGTTGAGACTAGAGTACAAAGTAACTCTTGATATTCCTTCACCATATGCCAACATAGGAAGTGTCCCAGTTCTAGCCTTGGCAAGTAGAACACCCTCCCTGGGAGTAGGGTGGACTACGTATTCCATTCCTATCTAATATGGAATGTACACTCTAGTTATTGGATATTTTCTACTATGTGTAGGTAGTGGAATGGGATGCTATCTATACATAGCATGAGTAGGCTTTTAAGATGCTAGGTAAGTTCCCTTGGTCTTTCCAAGAACATTATGTCAAGTCCTCTAAATGTATGATTGTCTCTCAAAATTATTTTAATGAATAAGGTTCTCTTAAATTGAAGTAGTCTCTCTTAATGAAGTATGTTGAAAATAAAGGTTCTTATCTAGGGTAGCATTGAGAATTGCTTAGATAGGCTTGAAACGGGTGTATGGGCGGTCTCTTCATGTCTTACTTAGGTGAGTCTTAGATTAACCTTAGGCAGAGAGTATAAATGATGTTTAGTCTAATTTTTATTGAATATGGACTATGTGATAAGTGATGAAATCGAATAGTTTTACTTTTGGTAGTCTTTAGGATTGCTTAGGTGTGCTTGAAGAGGGTGAATGGCCGGTCTCTTCTTTTCTTACTTAAGTGAGTCTAAGGACAACCTTTAGTAGGGGGTCTATGTGAATATAGTTATATGATTGATGTTACGTGGATTATGTCTTTTCTGTGGTTGTTCACTTGGATCGTCTCTTAAACTCTTATTATAATGGTTTTATAAAAATCTCATGAAAGCATGTTCTATACTAAATTTCCCTTTTTAATTTTTTTGCATGGCTTCCATACTTAGTGCATTCAATGTGCTAACCCCGTCTTTTCCCTTTTTGACTAAAGCTTAGCGAATTAGAAGTCTTGATATGCCATTGATGATGGATTGATTTCTAAGGGTTGAAGAAGAAGTATTGATGAGTCCTCATAGATTAAAGGACAATACCTACATGTTCCTTTTATGTTTTAATCTTTATTTTGATTCTTTTTGTCATGACCATAGTGTAGACCCCAGACGAGACCGGCGTTGTTGACCTCTTAGAGGTCGTAGACAAGCCTACTTACCTTATTGTTACTTTATCTAGGTTATTTTAGCGGAAAATTTGGAATTGTTGTTTAGTTATTTCATATGAAACATATTCTACGTAACATCATAGGTGTTCACAATCAACCATCTAATATTAAAATCATCAAATGAAAGAAATAGTCAATACTGCATTAAACGTAAACTTGCCAAAAGGACACCAATACAATGTCTAAAATAATATGGGAAAGACACGCTAGTGGAACATACTCCACTACCTAAAACCTACATCTATGTTATACTATAAGAGCAGAAATCCTCAAAAGCATGAGGGCCTACCTAGTCCGAATGAATGCTCGACGTCCGGATAGATGCAACGTCTTATCATAATCTTTAGCGTCCTCCTGTGCCTACACCAAAACGTATAAAGTTTTATGGTATTAGTACACACTTGTACTAAGTATGGGCAGATTCAACCACACACAAAGGACATGCACGAGTATGAATAGCTCTCTCCTATCGATATGAATTATGGAAAGTCAAGTTAGTTGACTTGCCAAACCGGATTTGGAAAGTCATGTCATGAGAGTAACATGCATTATCATACTTATCATTTTGCAAACAACACATAAAATATTGCACATATCATATCAGATAGTTCATATAATTTTCTCTTATGCCATGAGACTTTGGTATCATGGACTTGACGTTAGGACTTCCCATAATGATGGCTCAACACATGGGACCTCAACTAGGGAGCCTTATTTTGCAAACATAGAGTCTGCTTCATTCATTCATACGTACATCATTTTTCATTCATTCATATACAGTGCAACCACCAGTCATATCTAGGACGTAGTTTAAGACTCTTTTCAGGTTCACTGTGCAATGACCAAGAATAACCTACTGTCATTACTGAAGTCTAGCTTACCTCTTAATTATCCTATCCTAACACCTTTGGTATCACTCATTTCATTATGTGCAATGACCAAGAATAAGGACATCATGAAATGACCAAGAATAACCTAGTGTCATGGATGTTAACTTCTAGAATAAGGACATCATAGCTCATTAGATGATTTCTCGTCTCATCATTTGTGTTGAGTATGCATTAACTTCAATACTTCCATTAGTATGTTCAAAGAGACTGGTCTCTTCATTTACTTTACACTCTCATAGGTTAGTACGTTTTGGTAACATTTACTTAGGCTCATTTGAGATTGCTATCATCTTTCACATAAGCCTCTTATCATGTTGTCACCACATTCATTAGCTTTGGCATATTTGCTCTTCAGAATTACTCACCCCCTTTACGTGAATGTACATTTCATCATATGCCAATGCACTTGGCCCTTTAGTGTGTTTCACAATCTTACTAAACCCTTTTAGGGTTACATCATTTCATCACATACATCATAGGTTCACTTACTTTTAAATGTATGATAGACTTATGAGTCTATACATACAAGCCACGAGGCTTCATTCATAGTTCGTTTAAGTGATTCATATCTTCCTAAGATTATGTGATACAAGACTGATGCATCTTGTATGTATGTCCAGATCTCGATTTCGATCTATGTAGACAACATTCGTTTGAACATTTATTCACGTACGACTTATGTGTAAATCCATAATTGGGCAAGGGAACCCGATTTTGAATCCCTTGGATAACACTTTAGTTTTTATTTATTTTCCCTTTTTCCTAATCTTCACCCTCGTCTTAGGGACCCATTTTCAAATCCCCTCACTAACATTATTTTTCCTTCATTTTTCGTTTCCCTCACTTCACCTTAAACGTTTATGCATTAGGGGATCCAAAACGAAACCCCACAAGCACATTTCTTTTTTTTTTAATTTCCTTAACTCCTTTTTTTGGCGGAGAGGATGTTGGTTCCTAGGTGATGATGGATCACCTAGAAACTTCATTAACAAATAGACCTGAAAGATTAAATGAACAAAAGCTAGCTCCGCAGGAAATGGCAACTCATAGGTCACCTCACCCACCCGTTGTAGGATCTAATATGTCCCAAGATACCTCACACTCAACTTCCCCTTTCTGCTAAACATCATCACCCCCTTCATAGGTAATATCTTCAAATAGACCTGGTCACCAACATCAAACTCGAAGGGCCGTTTTATATTGTCTACATAAGGCTTCTGCCGACTGTAAGAAGTAGCCAACCTGTCCATAATCGCCCTGACCTTCTCTAAGTCCTCATGAATGATCTCGGAACACAAAATGGATAACTCTCCAACCTTGAACCACCCAACTGGAGAACAACACATCCTACCATATAGTGACTCAAACGGTGCCATCCCAATGCTGGAGTAATCGCTGTTATTATACGAGAACTCTATCAAAGGACGATGGTCATCCCAACTACCTCGAAAGTCTCGTACACGCTCTCAACATGTACTCCAATGTATTAATGGTGCACTCTGCCTGCCCATCTGTCTAAGGATGAAAGGAAGTACTAAGCTTTACCCGGTGCCTAAGCTCTTCTGGAAAGATATCCAGAAATTTGAAGTAAATTGAGCTCCTCTTTCTGAAATGATATAGAAAGGAATCCCATGCCATCTCACAATCTCATCAATGTAGAGTCTCGCATAATCCTTGTCTCTGTATGTAGTCTTCACAGGGAGAAAGTGGGAAGACATAGACATCCTATCTACAATAACCTATATGGAATCATTCCATCTCCTAGCCTTTAGAAGACTAACCACGAAGTCCACATTAATGTCCTCCCCTTCCACATCGAAACCTCGATAATCTTAGTAAAATCACAAGGCTTAAGATGTTCTACCTTCACCTGCCGATAATTAGGACACTTGGCCACATATTCAGCAATGTCCTTCTTCATGCCATTCCACCAATAGATATGTTTAAGATCACGATACATCTTGGTTAAACCTGGATGTATGGAATATCTGGAACCATGGGCCTCTGCAATACTCTTGGTCCACAAATCATCCACATCTGGTACACACAGCCTATCATGGTACCTAAGTATGTTGTCACCTCCCAAAGCAAAAGACTCATTCATCTTAACCAAAACTGAGTCCTTTAGCTCATTCAACACAGGATCAAGATGCTGACCCTTCTAGACTTCGACTACTAAGGATGATTCACAACTAGGATAAATTGAAACACCCCCACTAGTAGAGTCGACTAACCGCACACCTAGTTTGTCCGTTCTATGTATATTTTTCACCAACTCCTTCTTCTAATCCTCAACGTGAGCTGTACTTCCCATGATCATCCTGCTCAAAGCATCGTCTACAACATTAGCCTTACCTTGATGGTTGTGGACATTCATGTCATAGTCCTTCAACAGCTCCAGCCACCTCCGCTGATGTGGATTCAAATCCTTTTGTGTGAACAAGTAATGGATAGTTTTATGGTTTGTGAACACATCCACATGCACTACATACAAGTAGTGCCTCCACAATTTCAGTGCAAATACCAGAGCTGCCAACTCCAGGTAATGAGTAGGATAATTGTTTTCATGAACCTTGAGTTATCTAGACGCATAAAATATCACCTTACCACCTTACAGAAGAACACAACCCAAACCAACCCTAGATGCATCAAAATAAACAGTGTAATTCTCACCACACTTATGCAAAGTAAGCACCAGGGTTGAAGTGAGTCTGTTCTTGAGCTCCTGGAAACTCTTCTAAAATCTCCGCCAGTTCAAACTTGACAATTTTCTTCGTCAAAGCTGTGAGTGGGGCAGCAACGGAAGAAAAACCCTCCACGAACCAGCGATAATAACCAGCCAATCCGAAGAAGCTATGGAGATCTGTGGGAGTAAGAGGTGTCGAACAGTTCTTAACAGCCTCTGTCTTCGTGGGGTCTACCTTCACACATTTTTCGGGCACAACATGACCCAGGAAGGTCACTTATCTAAGCCAGAACTCACACTTGCTGAATTTTGCATACAGCTGATGTTGTCTATGTACCTACAAGGTTAGTCTCAAATATTGTTCATGATCTTCCTTGGTCTTAAAGTAGATTAGAATGTAATAAATGAATACTATGACGAAAGAAACAAGGTATTCATGGAAGACTGTGTTCATGAGATCCATAAATGCAGTAGGATAATTAGTGAGACCAAATGACATAATTAGAAACTCGTAATGACCATAACAGGTACAAAATGTTGTCTATGGAATATATTCATCCCTAACCCTATGTTGATGGTACTCTGAACGAAGATCAATCTTCGAGAAGAAACTAGAGCCTTGGAGTTGGTCGAACAAGTCATCTATTCTGGGAAGTGGATACTTATTGTTGATAGTGACTTTGTTGAGCTGCGGATAACTGTTACACATTCTAAGGGTTACATATTTCTTTTTCACAAACACACTAAAGCGCCCCAAGGGGATATGCTCGGCCTAATGAAACCCTTATCAGTGAGATATTTTAACTGCAACTTCAACTCTTTGAGTTCACTGGAGCCATTTTGTAAGGACTAACCAAAATTTGTTTAGTCTCGGGTTCTAAGTCGATATCAAAGTCAATCTGTCGAAGGGGAAGAACTTCAGGCAAATCATCAGGAAACACATCTAAGAACTTATTAACTACAGGCAATGAGTCAATGGAGGAATGTTAGGATCTACATCATTAACTCTCACAAGATGACACAATAATACTTTGAACAAAATTTTATTGGACTTAAGGTTCGAGATCAAGGGATTAGGATGACTCGAATTGTACACCTCCAAGACCATCTCTACTTCATTAGGGAAACGAAATGTCACTACCCTACTATGACAATCCATATAGGCACAACAACTATGAAGCCAGTACATGCAAAGAATAACATCAAAATCGTTCATTGCTAACTCAACCAAGTCTTACCACATACAACTATTGGGAAATCCTTGTATACTCTATCGGATCGTACAATATCTCCTAAAAGTGTACTAACCACTATTGGATCATGCAAACCTTCAAGAAATATCCCAAAAGTGAGAACAAGTAAAGGACTTACAAAGGAAAGCGTAGAACCTGGATCAAGTAAGGCATAAACAGAAGTTGACAATACTTGCAGTATCATGTGACCATATTAGCAGACTTCTTCTGCTCCTCCCTACTCTTAAGGACTTAGAACCTATTCCTCTTAGGAGGTTCAGATGCTGCTACACCCTGTGGATTAGGCCTAGGCTGAGCGTTACCTCCAGCCTGACCCCTGTTTTGTGGGAAGACCATGAGTATGTGCCTGTTCTTTCTGCAATCGAAGTAGGCATTAGCGCCCTGTCTGCACTCTCTACTGAGAGTACGACCACACTTGGCAAAGTCCTTTCTGGTCCGTTGCACATCACCTCCATTTCCCTTCTTGGCCTCGGGTCAGCCTCCTCTAGGTGAAGCACTTTTATTAAATTGAGAGTTCCCCGAGGTCTGATACCCCTTATTAAATCTGGGCTGCTCATGGACACCAAAGTTTTTCCTGTTGCAACCATTACTAGGACCTGCCTTATTAGAATTTTTAGGCCTCCTAACATTACGGATGCCCATCTTATTTCGACTGTCCTATACCTACTGGACATGCACCATGAACCTGTAAAGTTCCATGTTATCGTGGAGCATTGCAGCCCGACACTCCTCCTCCAGATCTCCTGTGATTCTTGTGAGGAACCTACTCAACTCATCGCTGCTGTTAGATACAAGGGATGTGGAATACCTTGAGAATTTCACAAACTTTAGGGAACACACCTTGACTGTCATCAATCCCTATTTAAGGTGGAAAAACTCCTCAACGTTGGCCTCCCTCATCTCCCTGGAGAAGAATCTCTCTAGGAAGGTTGTCTTAAAAGACTCCCATGTGACAAAAACTCTGCCCAAACCTCGGCTATCCTACAAAATTTTGCACAAAGATTGTGCTACATCCTAGAGTTGATAGGAAGCCAGATCAGCCGTCTCTGTATTTGTGGCCCCAATGGCCACCAAGATCTTATGTACCTCATCCATAAAATCCTCGGTATCCTCAAAAGTAATGGACCCTATGAAAATCAAAAGATTCATCCTCGTAAAATCCCATAGTCTGTCTGCCATGATACGTACGGGTAGGTTCTCCTGCTGAACATCCAGTCTTATGGCCTGGACCATCATAGTTTGGGCCTTTATAGTGATGGCTTGATCCATCTGAGCCACAACAGTCCGCACCTCCGCATCAGTCAACCAGCTGGGTTAACTGGCAAGGCCACTCCTTCAGTTGGAGCCTGGGTGGAACTTTGTTTCCCCCAGCAGTTGCTCCTCCTCTCCCCTGACAAGAATTCCTTCTAGTGTTCTTTTTTTTTATAAGAAATAAGAATTGATGTTAGACACGCTCATAAAACCAATAAAACAGACATTAGCAAGAGGCACAATAAGATCAGAAGAATGGAATTTTTCCTATGCATCATGCAGTGTCTACTTTAGGATAGTGGTGCACTTCACTACCATGACTTAGAAACTACCCAATGTGGTTGATGTGAACATATTACCCTCGAAATTTAACCTAAATATCTGATTCCAACTTTGTCAGGACCAGAGTCTACCCCTAAGACGAGAATCGTGTCGTTGACCTCTCAGAGGTCGTAGACAAGCCTACTTACGTCATCGTTGCTTCTTCTAAATTTAATTTTAGAGGAAAATTTGTACCTTTTGTTTACTTATTTCATATGAACCATATAATACTTAACATCATAGGCTTTCACAATCTACCATCTAATATTAAGATCATCAAATGAAAGAAATAGTTCAATACTATATTAAACCTAAACCTGCCAAAACGTCACCAATATAATGTCTGAAATAATATGGGAAAGACACCCTAGTGGAGCACACTCCACTAGCTAAAGCCTAAATCTAATCTATACTATAAGAGCAGACATCCTCAAAAGCATGAGGGCCTACCAAGTCAGGATGAATGCTCGACGTCCGAATAGGTGCAGCGTCGTATTGGATGCTCTAGCGTCCTTTTGTGCCTGCACCTAAAAGTATAGAGTTGTGTAGGATTAGTACACACTTGAACTAAGTATGGGAATATGCAAGCACACACCAAGTACATGCATGAGTATGACTAGCTCTCTCATATCGATATGAATTATTGAAAGTCAAGTCAGTGGACTTGCCAAATCGCATTAGGAAACTCATGTCATGAGAGTAACACGCATGATCATACTTTTCATTTTGAAAACAGCACATAACATATTGGAAATGTCATATCAGATAGTTCATATCATTCTATATTATTCCATGAGACCTTGCAATCATTGTTTTGACATTTGGACTTCCCAAAATGAGGGCTCAACACATGGGACCTGAATTAGGGAGCCTTCTTTAGAAAACACAGAGTCTGCTTCATTCATTCACACGTACATCATTTTTCATTCTTTCATATACTAGTGCAACAACCAGTCATATCTAGGATGTAGTTTAAGACTCGCTTCGGGTTCGTTGTGCAATGATCAAGAATAACCTAGTGTCATTAATTAAGTGTAGCTCACCTCTTTATTAAAATATCCTAAAACCTTTGTTATCCTTCATTTCATTATGTGCATTCTTTTAGGCTGGCCTCATACTTTCTTTGGGTATTTTAACCTTAACCGACATAGATGATGTGAGCATCATGAAATTCAGTGTCTGCCACACACCGAAAAGAGGTTGAATCATCGACCAAAGTGACCCGAACATGCTAGCGTATATAGGGATTCGAACCCTGCTAGATCCCTATATTGGTAGTATAGGTTAAAAGACTAGGATATATAAGGATACCCATGCTCACCATGACGGACAATCTCATCTCATGAGAGTTACGTGAACCTCCACCCTTGCCAAAGTGAGGCATCACCACTGATACCTAGCCTATCGGTGCTAGTATAAAGTTCCACTACATTCAACTCATACATTATGGAAGATGGCTTCTAGCATGAGGACATCATAGTTCCTTACATTATTTCTTATCTCATCATTTGAATTAAGTATGCATTAACTTCAATACTTTCATCAGACTGTTCATAGAGACTGGTCTCTTCGTTAACTTTACATTCTCATAGGTGAGTACGTTTTCGTAACATTTACTTAGGCTCATTTGAAATTGCTCTCATCTTTCACATTAGCCTCTTATCATTTTGTCACCACATTCATTAGCTTTAGCACATTTTCTCTTCATAATTACTCACCCCTTTTACGTGAATGTTCATTTCACATATGCTAATGCACTTTTCCCTTTACTGTGTTTCACACTCTTACTTAACCCTTTTAGGGTTACATCATTTCATTTCATACATATTAGGTTCACTTACTTTGAAGCCTATGCTAGACTTATGAGTATATACATACAAGCCATGAGGCTACATTCATAGTTCGTTTAAGTGATTCATATATTCCTAAGATTATGAGATACAAGACTTATGCATCTTGTATGTATGCCAAGATCTCAATTTTCATATATGTAGGCAACATTCTTATGAACATTTATTCCTGTATGACTTATGTGTCAATACGGAATCGGTAAAGGGAACCCGATTTCGAATCCCTTGGATAAAACTTATGTTTTTATTATTTTCCCTTTTTCCTAATCCTCACCCTTGGCTTGGGGACCCGAGAACGAATTTCCTCACTAACATTGTTTTTCCTTCCTTTTTCCTCTCCTTCAATCAACATTAAACGTTTAGGCATTAAGGGATCCGAGATCCAACCCCCACAAGCATATTTCATTATTTTCTTTTCCCTTTACTCCTTTTATGTTGGCCTAGAGGATGTGGGTTCGAATCCCACTACTCTTATCTCATTATTTGTATTACTTTCTCCTTGTCTCATCATTCGACCGAGAGGTCTTGGGATGGAATCCTACTCCTCCCATCATTATTTTCTTATTTATTTTTAACTTTGTCCTTATTCTCATGTTTGACCCAGAGGTGGCCGTTTCAAATCCCACTCCTCTAAACTTATTTATTTGTATTTTAAGTATGAGAATCGGCTAAGGCACCCAATTTTGATTCCCCTTAACCCCATCTCCTTACTTATATTTTTATTCATTTTAACATGGTGAGGTCTCAAGTTCTATCCTTTGTGACCTCACTTATTTTACATTCATTTTACATTTCACATTGTAATACTTTACTTGGCTGAAACCAACCAACAAGGTGTTGGAAATTGGGTAAGGTTTATCAGCTCATTTTTATCAACAATTATACGTTAGTTCTTAGGGCATTTCATAAAACAGTTAGTACTTTTTTAGGTGTAGTTTCATAGTTACATTTAGGTAAGAGTTTTATACTTAAATCAACCACATTATACCTCATATGAACATCATGATTTTTACAAGTTTGTGCACGTTAAATATAGCCACAAAACATGTCATTTTAATACTTCAAAACGAAAGTATATGTCACGGCTTACATATTGCACACAAATATAAGATAATTTAGGAAGACATAAAATATCAGTCAGAGAATTCCGAACACTGTTTCATGATCACATTAATCAAAAACATCACATTACACGCCTAAACTACCAGCAGACATACCAAACTAAGATCATTGGGAGCTAGTGACAGTGAACCTGTAATGGGGAACAACCCTAGTCTTCAAGTAGATTCATCTGAGACTTAAGGGTTTCTTGGGAAAAGGACAAAGAGGAAGAAACCCATTCCTTGTTTAAGCTTTCAACACCATCAAAGTTCTTCCAAATCCACCAATAAACCAACATCCCATCTTACCCGATGAGAAATTACCTCTTTGATTTACGTTCTCAAAGTATCTTGTCGGTTGAATTTTTTGTAAATTCTTCAAGTGTGAAGAACTTTTGGTTTTTTCTTTGATTTCTGTTTTGAACTAGAAAGAGAGTGAAATCGTGAGAGAGTGTTTGAAGAGAGGGAGATAAACGTGCAAGAGAGAGATGTGAGGTAGTGTTCCCATAGAACTAGGACTTTAGGCAAGACTTAGTCAAATTAGATTAAAAAAATAGTTAATAAATAATAATTAATAATGAAAATTCTGATTTTAATTTTTCTTAAATAAGCATTTAAATATTAATTACTTAAATTAATTCACCCAATTAAATAATCAAATTAAATCAATGCTCCCACCTAGTTTCGAATCCGGGTGGGGCAAGATTTCGCTCAAAAACCAATTTCGGCCCTTTTTATTCACATGGCCCCTCAACCATATTAATTAAATAATTAATTAAGTATTTAGAATAATTACGATGCTACCCTTAGCCTGGAAAAAATACCATTTTACCCTAGACCCTCCAAACTTAATATTACCCTTTCTTAAGTCCGGTTAAGATTAACCGGGTAGATCTTCATATTCGGGTGCCATACATGGCTGTACCCAACATTCCCTTGCTCAAATAACTCATTAAGTTGGTTGTCTTGGTTTTTGCAATGGTATAGAGGTCTGTTTCTACGCGCATCAATCCGAGTGAACCCGGTCTAATCGTAGCATTTTAGACAAATTAAGCATTACTTAGCATAGCCATTTTTAGGGTTGTTGCACTTTTATGGGATTATTAACAATGTTGTACATTCAAACTATTAGATGGTTTAATGAGACATTGTAATGGTTAGATATTTTTAATAGCCCTCCGCTTGCATATTAATGAAAGTATTCTTCGCATGTGAAGAAAGTTTTAAATTCTTAGTTATTTTATAGTATATTGTGCAATAAATGATACGAGCGGCTTGTGTGAGACTTATCCGGGTCTCATACTCCATGTGGTGACTAAAACGTTCTCTAACTTCTAGGGTATACCCAGAGGTCGTTACAAGTAAAAAACCACATGTACTAAGCATGAAGACATATGCAATTAAATCAGTTAGAAAGATGTTAAAAAATTATATAGTAAATAAACATGTTAATTCACTTCAAAAGCCTTTACGCATATCCCAAAAATACATATAAGTCCACAACACAACAATGAAACACATTTACCTTCAATTCCAACAATAAATCATAATGAATTTATAATCAACAAATCATGGTTAGAATATATTTCATGAACATATTATAATACACTACTCATAATCCCAATCCAAGCAAACTGGTGCAATGCCCATAAACTTAGTCAACTAACAAAGAAATCATAAGCATTTTGTTTCCATTAAAAAAATTCATGTTATGTATCTACAATCTCATACATAGAAATCTAAGACAATAATCTGTGTATTAAGTAAAGGCAACATCATAAGTGACCTGCATTATACAGAATCAATATTAGGCATTTCACTCATAACATAAGTATATAGAAATAACCATAGGTTTTCCCTCAAGGTCTACATGTGCATATATAGGTAAATTCCCATACCTTTACCTACACTAGTATTCCTATAAAGTCATCCTAGTTATTATGCATCTTTCATTTACATTCATTCATAGATTTTACTTTTGGTAAAAATCGTCATAACCGATAATAGACCATGTGAGCTAAAAATGAAATACGGTGCTATAAACCCTCTTTATGCTTATAAGCATCGTAGTTTCCACCTAATGAGACTGTAACACTTCAAGATCTAAGACATGTTCTAATACCTAACATAAGTGTAAATTGGTTTATACACTTATTTAAGGTCTATTTTAATGAATATAAGTCATTTAGGAGGTTTAGAAATCAAAACATCCTAGAATGTTCATGACGTTCGAAAACTAGTTCATTGAGGTACTAACGTGCCTTACCATATTTGGCTAGCTTTTAGGAGTAAGAAAATGATGAAATAGGTGGAAGGGTGTCTAACCCATAATAGAGTTAGTTCATAGTCAAAACCTCTGGGCACGACTCCCCAAGGACCAATTAAGGGCCCTTGAGGAGTACCCTTGAAAAATTGACTAAAACATGTCAATAGGCAGTGTCATCAACAGATTCAAAAGATGGCTCATGGTACAATCCACGGGGCATCGATTACCTCTTTTAATGGACACTTAGAAAAATTGGCCAAGGCCTTTTTGACAAGTGTCTGAACTCATCAACGGATGTGCAACACAGAAGTGCATAGTGGCCGTTGATGGACACACATTCGTCGATTGTGGTGTTGTTTGTGAGTAATCTGTTTTGCTGCACATTTTTATTTAGGTCAATTAATTAGTTGGATTCTTTAGAAGGTTAACTAGAGGTTAGGGGAGGTCTAAATAATCTAATTAACAACCAATATAAAGACCCTAACCTAATTAGTCTAACTTAAGCTCTCATAATTCACTAACCCAAAACACTCTTCCTTCTCTCTTCTTTCTCTCTATAGTTTAAGAACTCCATTGAATACAAAGTTAGGGGTGGTTTAAAGGATTACATAGGGTAAAATTTCTCTATCAATCTACATCAATTAGAAAGGTATGGGATTTCTTTCACCTTTGAGACCTCTTTTTTTTAAAGAGTTCCATCAAATTGATTTCAAAAATTGAGTATTAATGTAGGTCTTTTCCAATCTCGAAATTGATCTTGTGAATTGCTTTGTTTGTGCTTTGTTTTAGATGTATTGATTATATTAAAATGTATTTTAAATAAATTATGTTATTTCTTAATGGATTGGTCTAGTTTGTAGAGGATGACCTATTCCCCTTAATCCTAGGTTTTGATATTGATATGAATTATGTAATGTTGGTTAAATTGACTTTGTTATTGATTGTAGATGCTATGATTGTTGGGATCAAAGGGAAAAAATCAACTTTTTTTCCAAAAGTAAATGATTTTCTTATTTAGTGTAAGGCATTTTTTGAATAAGTGAAAAATATTATTGGTTGAATTACTACTAGATGATGTTATTATATCAATCATCAATAGTTTAAGATGAATTATAGTTCTATTATTCTAGTTCTTGAGTAGTTGATCTACATTATGACTTTGACCTCTGTCTCTTATCTTAATCTATGAACTAGTAACGAATTGTGATGTAATGATTCAATTATCCTTCTTATCATGTTGGTTATTGTTATATGATGATACTAAACCATAATTTGTTTGAGTTAATGGTTGATGGTAAGAACTTGATGATGGATTATGAAGGAGACCTTGTAAGTCTTGCAGTCCCTATTCCTTACTTCAATTCTGGAAATTTGTGACTAAGTGATGATGTTTCATTGAAGTATGCCTTATGATAGGATTGATAGGGTCGGTATGATGTTGTATTTAAATGTATTGACTATGGTTTGTGAGGTTTTGTCTATGATATAAATTTTATAAGGATGGTGATGATGTACCAATGTACCTTATTATGAAGTGATTTGTAAATATTCTAACCTCACATATATGAATTGTAATAAAAGGACTATACTCATGCAATTTTTATTAAGCTATTATGATGATTCTTATACAAGGTATACACCCTATGACCTATATTAAGGTACGATTATTAATAAAGACATTAAAGACATTTGAAAAGGGACTCTAGCTTAGCACCTAGTGAACTAGAGTGAGGAGTGTTCCTTCTAACATAGGAAAGGTAGGATCAGTAATGTACTCTTGAGTTTTTACATAATAATGCATGTAGAATAAAGAGGGTCCCAAATATATCTCCTAGTTCTTGAACTATCTTACCCCCGTAGGAATACTAGCTAGTGGATCCACGTAGTTGCTATGCTCATGTTTTGGTACTACCTTGGCAATTATTTTACCTTACTTCGGTGTAGGGCTCCATGCAGTGGATTCCACATTAGCTTATGTGGTTTATTTCGGTTAAGGCAAGATGTTCCCAAAAGTTAAAATGAAGTAAAGGAATGAAATGTAACAAGGATAACCTAAGGTGCTTAGCTTGATCTAGGTAGTGGTATGGTACTATATCTAAACATTGTACTATTTAGCCTGGAGGGAAGTCATCTGAGGATGTTCTTATATATGAATATGCTTATAACTTCACATGATATGTATATAATGCTCTTGCACATTGATTATACTACATGATGATTTCTTTCACTTGTGAATATGTGTTGGTCTATATTTCTAAAGTATGATGATATGTACTCTTATATTATAACACCCTAAAATGAACTAAGGTGAACTAGAGCTTCATGATTGTTTCCTGAGTTAATTTTGTAATAAAATGATTTATAACAGTGTGTTTAGGTAGTGTGTGAATTTTTGTCAAGTTTGGTGGTCAAACGTCCAAGAACGTCCATGACATTCGCAAAGTGTGCGTTAGAGAGTGTTCATGTGTCTTGATCAATATCAGTGAGTTCTACATGTTTGTTTTATTTGAAAATGGTGTGCGATGTTCCTAAGACTTGGACGACAATGTTTAGGTGTTTAACGTTCAGGTACGACCCCACCTAGGACACACAAGGGACCTTGGAGAAGGACCAAAAACTGTATTCACATTGTCCACCAATGAAGGCAAACGGCGGCCACAGGTCCAACCAATGGTCCATCAAATTTCCCCGTCATTTTAGGTATATTAAAGATTTTTAAAACCTAAGACCTTAATTTGGACCTCATTTCCTAAAACCCAAAACCCCTCTCTCTTAAAACGCTCTCACAAGTCTCTATGGAAGTTAGTAGTCAACAAGAGCTAGGAGGGCTATTGCTGATCGATTTCTTCACCAAAAATCAGTGAGTTTTCTTTAATGATAGGGGTATTATATCCATCTTTTAACTCTCTTCCATTAAAGGATTCCCTTCTAATGGATTGTCAAAAAAAGTCTCCAACCCTAGTTTTCTCTATATTCAACTCTTAGTATAGTTCTTGCACGAAAATGTTTTGAATGATTTAAAAATGAGGTATCTAATATTAGTTGATGACATTAATGCTAAAAATTCAATGAAAACATGTTTAATATTTTTTACTCAAATTTTGGCTTGAGGAATGAGTTAAATGAACGTAAATTGGTAGTATTATTTTTTAGCTACTACCCTAAGGGCTATATTATAATCAAATGTTGAGTAAAATGTAATAGATGATGGAAGGTTGTATAAAACGGTATCTTTGTTATGTTGTTTAGCTTTAATTTCAAAATGCTCTTAAGTGGTATGGTCCACCTTCTTGGTGGCGGTGTTCACTTGAAATGTATGAATGTGAAGTAACTTGTTTATTGTGAATGAGGCCATGAAGGCTTGATGTGTGAACTAAGATGATAATGATGCTATTCTTATTAAATGTGCTTTATGAAGTTATTATGTAAAGTAGCGTAGAGAGTATGCTTAAATGAATTATATAATTCTGTGAAACCTGTAAAGTGTCTGATGTGATAAATGAAGGTCTAAGCATGTATAGAAGTTAAATGTAAATGAAATGACGATTATGTGAAAGGTGTTCTCAGATTTACACACAGACTCACACTTGAATTAATAAACGAAGCTAAGTTAAGTAAAAAGAGGAGTTTTTGGGTGAACACTCTTCGTCAATTGAGATAAAGTGTTTAGTAAGAACCTCACTACATCATATGAGCTTTCAAATATAGTTTGAAGGATGAATGCCCTTCGTTAGTTGAGATGTGGTGTTCACTAGTAATCCTTAACCTATACTTTATAATGTTGAGAATCCATGGGGAGATATGTCTAGCACCGACACGATATGAAAAAGGGGTGGTTACAATTCATTAGTTGAGAAGTGGAATTCCAATGCACCTCTTGAGATGAGTACACCTCGTTAGTAGATATTGACTTTCATAGAAGCAAGCTACTTATCCCTTAACTAGCACCCGCAAAGGTGTAGATATTGGTAAAGTTATGTAAAATCTAAAAAGTAAGGCCTCACCCTAGGCAAGTGAGGGGACCCTTCTCCAATATGGGATGTATCAGGTTCCATGTTTAGATCTCATGGTCTATGTCGGTTAAACTATCTCCACAAAAGTAATGGAAGTTCTAAGACTTCTAAAAGAGTGTACTACTTAGGGTAGGGTAGGTAGTGGAATGGGACACTATTTATCCATTGCACTAGGTAGGAATTCCAAAAGGGGAGTCTTGATGAGTCTTATATGAATTGAATGAACTAAGTCACCTAAAAGAATGTACTAGTTAGGGTAGTTAGTGGAATGGGACGCTATCTACTCATTTTACTATGTAGACCTTCCGAAAGGGGAGACTTGGTGCTAAGCCTTCTAAAAAAGTATACTACTTAGGGTACGTGGTGGTATGGGACGCCATCTACTCATTGCACTAAGTAGGAGTTCCGAAAGGAAAGTCTTGGTGTGTTGCTTGAGTGTTGTTATAATGTCTTGTTATTGACTGGGGGTTTGTTCTCCTGAGGTGGGTAAGCCTAAAAGGGGTAGTCTTGAGGATCACTTTATTCTGCATTGAAGGAGCTATATGTGCAATTTATTCATGTCTTACCTTGGTGAATCTTAGGATAACCTTAGTTAGGGAAACTCCTATGTAAATGAGTTCACTTCATCCTTGCTTGGCTTTTGAAGTACACTTTTTTGGAAATAAATTAGTTCATTGTAATGTCCTAAAAGAGTTCACTGAAAATTTATAAAGCTTATTGTAAATGCTTCTTTTGTTAAAATTATGAAAATTCTTCTCTAATTGTTAAATGATGATTCTTATATTATTTTACTTCTATATTCATAAATGTTTTACTTAATTGGCAAGAAAATGTTTTTATACTAAAATTCCCTCTATGAATTTTTTTGCATATGCCATACTTAGTACATTATTTGTACTAATCCCATACTTTTCTATACACTAATTATAGGTTTGGAAGAGAGGTTGATGTTAGAAGGCAAAGCTTGGGAAAGATTCTCTCAAGACAAATTATGTCCTCATATATTCGAGGGCGTAGTTCTTAATTCTTTTAACTTTGTATAAGTTTTTAATATGTATTTTCTTTCAATGTAAAGGGCCGTGTCCCTAAGATATTATGTCGTGTCTTGAAGATTGGCTTGGGACAATGAGACTTCCTTAGTATTTTATTAAAAATACTTCTTTTCATAAATTATTCATGCAATGTTTTAATTTCGCACTACTTTTCATGTGTTATGTAAGCAACGATAGTTAATGGGATCATACAAGACCCCAAAGGGTCAAGTACGCCTGGTCATGACCATAGGGTCCTCCCTAAATTCTACGGGTTGCTTGCGGGTCGTGATAGACTTTGTATCATTGCATAAGGTTATGAGAAATAGTTTAAGGTCTAAAAGTCTCTCAATCCACGTATAGTATAGTGTTGGTCATTGGTGTGAGTCGCGACACATCCATGTACAAGAGGCTATAGGACGACAAAGTTTCACTTCCTTTATTACTCTTGTATCGTGCAATAGATTTTAACTCCATAAGATCAATCTCTTCCTCTCCCTTGTCTGGTGGGTTTTTTAGGTGTGATTGCTTCTAAGGGATATGCTTCTAAATTGAGGGAGAGAAAGGTGACTTTGATGCTTATGATGGTTTTGTGGGTAGAAGAATAAATATAAAGGTTAGTTTTGAAAATTGTGATTGGAATCCATTTATGGATAGGTGTGACATATGATATTAGGAGTTTTGTGATGAGAAACTTTATGGTGATGTAGTTCTAAGAATGGTAAGAATAATAATTATTGAGTAAAGTGCCTTTGAGAGTAAATGATTTATCTTGTGATTATGTTCAATGATGGTAGAAATGCTTTAAGGTGTAAATTTGAGGAATGTTGAGAGGATGTGATGATCTTTTAGGAGTTGAGGGTGACCCTCTTGTATAGTTAATGTTTCATAGTTGTTCTTATGATTAGGTTTAAAATCTTGTATAGGTTTACCCTAAGGAGGAAATGTGGTATGAATACCTATTAATGAAATTTTTGTTCCATGAAATTGAGTTAAGTAGTGCCTAATATTTGAGTGAGGTGGTGTTCAAGAGAGTTTGTCTATGCTGAAATACTAAGAAGAAAGTTTTATGCTTAACTTGTAAGGTTGATGTTTAGTCTTGATGTGCATGAGTTAAGGGCAGTGCGTTCATACCTTGTGAGAGGTATAATGGTACTTTGAAGTATGAGACCTTTAAGATGGCTTTGCCCTAAGTGGGAAATAATGAGTTAGTAGAGAAGTAGGTTATATCCTCATTTTTTCTTTTGTTCTTGTTCAAGATTGAGACCAAATCCTCAATAGTTTTGTAATGACTAAGAGTCTTCCATTATAGTATGAATTATCATGTGTGTATATGAAGTTAGATGCCTTAATTTCTAACGTTAAAGAAGCAAGTTAAAGCTAAGTTTTTCGTAATGAATATTAAGTAGAATTGGATATAGTGTACTTAGACCAAGAGAATCCTCAATGGTCACTAAGTTGAAGTGGTAGTATGGGATGCTAATATAACATTTCACTTAGTGTAACTTACCAAGTCTCTTTGGAGCAAGTTAGTATGGTCTTGTCTCTCATATTGTCATACCATCTTGTTAAAGTTGTTTGAAAGGTGCATTATAGAATTTTTAAGAAATTGACACAGTGAAGTTTTGAGTTCACTGTAAAGAAGTCCAAATTTTGAGAAAATTGCATTTTTCATGAAAAATTAGTTCAATGAATTTAGAAATGATGTTTATAAGCATGCTTGATGTTGGAGAAGGAAGTTACTCGCTAAGTGAAGGGTAAGGGTGAGTTTTGAAATTGTGAAGTTAATGCAAAAGTTGCTTATGTTTCAAAGTGTGTTAAGGTGTGAAATTGTGCTCCTTGTTTGTTGGCGCTTTGATTATGAATGTTTGATTATGATTTTAATGTGTTATGTTTATCTAAGTTAGTCCTTAATGTTATAAATGTTTTAGTGTCATTCGAGGATGAATGTTATTCCAAGTGGGGGAGAATGTAACACCCTGAAACGAACTAAAGAACTAGAGATTCTTGATTGTTTCTTGAGTTAATTTGGTTATAAAATGAGTTATATTAGCTTCCTTAGTCAGTGTGTGAAGTTTGTATGTCAATCATCCAAGAACGTCCATGACGTTCGCAAAGTGTGCCTTAGAGAGTGTTCATGTGTCTTTATGTGTTTGAGTGAGTTTAACGTGTTCGTTTTGTTTGAAAATGTTGTGACATATTTATTATACCTAGAATACTATGTTTAGGGGTTAAACGTTCAGATACGACCTCACCTAGGAGCCACAAGGGCCCTAGAAAAGGGTCCAAGAGAAGGACCCCAAACTTCCTTGACAGTGTCCACCAACGATGGCAAACGATGGCCAGTGGTCCAACCAACAGCGCCTCGAGTTGCCCCGTCTCTTCGAAATTCAAGTTAGGATAGACAGGCCCCAAAAGAAGCTAAGTGTCAACCCACAAAACCCCACCAATGGACCGTTTATGGACAGACGGTCAGTTGGTTAAATCCACCCCAAGTATTTTATAAATCTAGGAAGTAATTTTTAGGGTTATTTAGGTATATCAAAGATTTCTAAATCTTAAGACCTAAATTTAGACCACATTCCCTAAAACACAAAAACCCTTTCTCTTAAAACACTCTTTCAAGTCTCCATGAAAGTTAGAGGTCAAGAAGAGTTAGGAGGTTGTTGTGGTCAATCTCTTGATCAAAAATAAGAGGGGTTTATTCAATGAGGTATGGTATCCATCCTTGAACTCTCTTTCATTAAAGGAGTCCCTAATAGCTTTTCAAAAAAGTCTCCAACCCTAGTTTTCTCTATATTCAACTCTAAATATGGGTCTTGCATGAGAACTTTTTGAATAATTTAAAAAAGAGTTTTCTAATGTTAGTTGATGACTTTAATGCTAAAACTTCAATTAAAACATGTTAAATCTTTTCATCAAATTTTGGCTTAAGGAATGGGTTAAATGATCATGAATTTGTAGTCATTGAGCTTGAGTTTCTTATGGTTTATATTGTTTTTTAGCTACTGCCTTAAGGGATATATTGTGATAAAATGTTGATAATATATTATATGTGATGGAATCTTGGATAAAAGGGCAAGTTGGGTATGTTGTTTATCTTAAATTTCGAAATTCTCTTGAGTGGTATGGTCCACCTTTTTGGTGGCAGTGTTGTATGAATGTGAAGTTAGTTGTTTGTTGTGAATGAGGCCATGAAGACTTGACATGTGATGTAAGATTATAATAATGCTATTCTTGTTAAATATGCTTTATGAAGTTACTATGTGAAGTAGGTTAGAGAGTATGTTTAAATGAATTATATGATTTTGTGAAGCATGTTAAAGTGAGTGATGTGATTAATGAAGGTCTAAGAATGTATAGAAGTGAAGTGTAAATAAAATGATGCTTAGGTGCAATATGTTCTCACATGTACACACACTCACACTTGAATTAGTGAATGCAGCTAAGTTAAGTCAAAAAGAGGAGTTTTGGGGTGAAGACTCTTCATGAGTTGAGATGAAGTGTTTAGTATCAACTTCACTACATCTTAAGAGCTTCCTAAAATAGTTTAGAGAATGAATGTCCTTCCTGATTTGGGATTTGGTGTTCACTAACTATCCTTAATCTATGGTTATCACACATGATATGAAGAAGGGGTGGTTACACTTCGTGAGTTGAGAAGGTATCCCAATGTACCTTTTCAGATGCTTACTCCTTTTTAGTAGAGAATGAGTTACTAAGTAGCAATCTCTCTATCCCTTAACTATGCATCCACATAGGTGTATCTATTGTGAAAGCCATGTAAAAGCTAAAAAGTAAGAGCTCACCCTAGGCAAGTAAGGGGACCCTTCTTCGATAAGTGAATTATTGGGATTCCATACTTAGCTTCATGGTCTATGTTATTTAAGCAAACTCCCACAAAAGTAATGAAAGTTATAAATCTTCTAAAAGAGTGTACTATTTAGGGTAGGAGGTGGAATGGGAATCTATTTACCCATTGCACTAGTTACACATTCTTAAAGGGGAGTCTTGGCGAGTCTTATATGAATTGAATAAATTAAGTCGCTTAAAAGAACGTACTACTTAGGGTAGGTGGTGGAATGAGACACTATTTATTCATTTCACTTGTCACATCCGGATTTACCCCCTATACGTAACCGACATCGTTGTCCTCTTTGACGACTAAAACTAGCCTCTTATCTTACATCATCACATACATAAGTCAAATTCAGTAGAAATTTTACACCTTTTTAATAGTTATACTTAAATTTTACATAGACCTCTACATACACATAATACACATATCGAGAATACATGGACCCTTTCTATAGAAAAGTTACATAGCTCTCTACTTTTATGGCATATATGTATATATAAGATAGAACATAGTCTTAATGATCGTCTCATCTTATACCGTCTAAATGATCATAGAAATTTTGGCATAGCCCTACATCAATAAAAAGAAGCCACATATAGGCTTATACAAATAATACTCAAATGAAAATAAAGTGAAAATAAGAGTCTTAGAAAAACAAAGCAACTCTATAAGCTAGATATTGGCATTGCCCTCGAAAAGTAAAGACATACCCACTTGGATGGTAGAGAATGTCCAACTCCTCTTCAAGTTATCTCGAATGAGCCTTCAACGATCGGAAAAGAAATTTTGGGAAAAAATGGAAGAAATGGGGTTAGTATGCCACTTGTACTAAATATAAGACCATATGCACATATACTTATGAAATATGCTAAGAAAAGGACAATTCAATAAGTATGCATTTTTTCATTTAAAACCTTCATGCATAAATAACAAGACCATACCAATCAACATTTCACATTTGTTAAGTCATAGGCATGTTCATCAGAATACTACAACGTCAAGTACACTAAAGTCTACCATACATATCATGTAAGTAAATAAATATCCAAATAACTCCATCATCAAGTCACATTCAATAATAACCATGAATGACAATACATTTCATTATAATAAAATAATTCAATTACCCATGAATCCCCATCAAGTCAACAAGTCCAATACCAAGCAAAGCCCCATAACCTTACTGAATCAAGTAACCCATCAAGAATCATTACTAACAACCTACTTCCCCCAACATTACATTTAGATATACATTTAATCTTACTTTAACAATATAAACCAACACATACTCATAAGTGAACTAATCAATATATAGTATCAACAATGTAAAAGTTCATCATATACATATCATCTTTCATTATAAGCATAAACATACATAAAAACATCCTTCTAAAACTCCCCTCAAGGCTAACTAGTCAATTACATAGGTTATCCTACTTAGAGTTCAATCCTATAATTCATTTTAACTTTTCGGGAACATCTTGCTCTAACCGACATAGACCACATGAGCTAGTGTGGAATCCGGTGTTGTAAAACATTACACCGATGGAAGGTGGTTTATCAGCCAAAGTAAAACCAAACAGAAATGTAGCTTTCTAGGCGGATCCACTAGCCCGTCTTTCTATGGGGGCAACATAGTTCAAGAACTAGGAGATAGGTATAATCCCTCTCCATACCATTTTGAAATTGGGGCCTCCTCTCATGGGAATACATTGGATGAGTATCCCTTTTTTGGGAGTCAACACCACGTTTACAACTACAGGGTGAATCTTCTTCTATGGGAAGTTATCACATCCCATTGTCAAGTTCACTCAGTGCTAAGCTAAGTCCATTTATTGAAATGTCTTTAAGCCTTTAGTAATCAATCATAGCTTAGTTTAGGTCATAGGTTCTACCCCTTGTATAATCATAATAATCAATAGCTAAATAAGAATTGCCTGAGTATAAGTCCTTTCTTTACAATTGATATAAGTGAGATAAGCACATTAGGGCTTCATATTATAATAAGGCACATTGATAGTAATCACCATCCTAATATAAGATACACCTTAGTCAACCTCACAACATAGTCAAGACATTTCAATATAATATCATACCACCCTATAAATCCTAATACAAGGCTTACTCCAATATAACATCATGACTTAATCACAATTAACCACAATTGGAAATAAAGGATGGAGATCATTAGACTTACCAACTCTCATTCATAGTTCATCATCAATGTCGTAAAATAAAACCTCAATTAAATACAATTTAGATGTACAACATCATAATTCCATAATAAACATGATAAGACGGCTGGAGAATCACTACATCACAATTCAATACTATATCATACCTATTGATAAGGAACTTAGGTTAATTCAATTCCTAACCTAGATTATTATATCAAGAACTAGCATGAAAGACTACAATTCACTCTAATTTGTTCATGATTAATTTAAAAACATAAACTAATAAAAATTCAACCAATAAAAAGGTAAATTCAACCAATTTCAACTTAGTTCATATCAATGTCAAACCTTGGGTTAAGGATTAAGGATTATCATCAACAAACTATAAGAAATCATCAAGATATAACATAATTAAGTTAGAATACATGTTAATTTATTCATATTATCCAATTAAAATGAATAAATAAATCAACATATAACCTAATTTTCGAGATTGAGAAGAACCCACATGAAAATCAAACTTTCGAAAATATTTTGAAGGAAGGCTTTGAGGAAAGAGGTCCCAGAGTTGAATTATATCTCATATCTCAACATTTGATGAAGATTTGATGGTGAAATCTTTCCTTTTTATCCCCCAAATCTCTTCCCTAGCTAGTCTTCAATGGTGTCTTCCAAAATAGAGAGAGAAAAAAGAGAGAAGGAAGAGGATTTGTTTGGCGAATTGTGTTTAATGTAATGAGGGTTGGGGGATTTATAAGGGTTTTTAATTAAATAAATTATACTCCCGTAAACCTCTAATTAATCACCTAACACCCTAACTAATTAAATGAACTAACTTAAAAAGTGCAGGAAAATTGCAGGCAGGCCCATCGACGAGACCACGATTGATGGATCGTTGGTCAATCGATGGCCAGGCCTCCCTCTGTGCTGCACAACAATTGTTTCGGTAAGAGACTTGTGAAGGCGAGAGATCCAGCATTTTGTATTAGATTTGGAAGAAGGTTGGCATCGACACCGAGTCGATCTATACACAATCCGTCTTTTGCATCTCGTGGTTGCACACTGCCCAGGCAGTGTTTCCTCCTACATGCTAGTATCCTCCTCAAGGGCCCTTGGTTGGTCATTGGGAAGTCGTACCCGGATTTTTCGACCATGAATCATCTTAAAAACATATTAACCACCCTTCCACCAATTTTTATTGATTTTCGACTCCTGCAAGATTCTTAAATAGGCATAGGCGCGCTAGTACCTCCTAAAACTAGTTTCCAAACGCCATGGACGTTCTTAGACGTTTACGTTCCTAAAATTACAAAATGACGTATATTCATTGAGATAGGTATTAAATATTGTTTATACCTAGTGGCACCTATGTTAGGCTTTAATACATGTCTTGGACTTTTGAAATGTTACATTATCCTCCCCTTAGGAACATTCGTCCCCGAATGACATTAAAAGTCTTTAGAAGGAAGGAATAGACTCAATACTAGCAACCCAACAAATTAACTGTACATAATAACATCAATCATATCACTTAAACAAGGAAATTTAGAACTTCAATGAACACAGATAAAGCTCAACATTTCTTTATAAGGACTACCCTTCTCACAACAACAACATGACCTCAACATACTTTACATGAGCCAATTTTGTCAAATTTCAGTCCAAAAAACATGCTATATATCATTTCATAAAGACTTACGATATCAAAATGCACCACATAACTCAAAACAAACAACAGAAAAATTTCAACTTCCAAGCATCACTTCATTGTGATCACTGTAAAGCAAAAATTAAAAATGCACATTTTGAAATACTTCACTAAAATTCAAAACAACTTCAATTTTAGTCATTGTTTTCATTATTAGTAAGAATTAATAAACCTAGTTATCAAATAGATTATGTTAACGGGAATTCATGCTGGCCTTGGCCTCCCATGTTACACCCTCAACTATGTGATTCTTCCATAACACCTTTACGAAAACAACCGCTTTATTCCTTAACTTCTTGACTTGCCTATCAAGAATTTTAACCATAAATTTTTCATAAGAGTGGTCATCCTTGACACCAAGATCCTCAATAGGAGAATAGACTCAGGATCATCAATACACTTCTTAAGCATGGAAACATGGAAAACCGGATAAATCGAAGACAATTCACTAGGAAGTTTCAATTAATAAGCAGCCTGACCAACTATTTGCAAAATTTCATAGGAACCCTCATAAAGATGACTCAACTTCCCTTTCTTGCAAAATCTAACCACCCCTATCATTTGTGAAATTTTCAAATACACTTTATCGCTTTGTTCAAACTACAAATCCATTCTCCTATGATTGGCATAAGATTTTTGCCAACTATAGACCGTTTGCAACCGGTTCCTTTTGATATGAACTTTCTCAAAGTTATAAACCAAATTGGGACCAAGAAGCGAAGGCTATCCCACTTCAAACCATCCCATAGGAGACTTACATCTACTACAACACAAGGCTTCATAGGGAGCCATGGAAATGGATGAATGAAAACTATTATTAAATGCGAACTCCACCAAAGGGAAATGCTTATTCCGATTTCCCTTGAAATCATTAATACAAGACCCAAGCATATCCTCAAGGATTTGAATAGTAAGTTTCGCTTGACCATCCTTTTGGGGATGACAAAAGGTACTCAACTTCACCTTAGTACCCACCCTTTTTTGAATGACATCTAAAACATAGATGTTAATTGTTCACCCCGATCCAATACGATGGATAACAGAATACCATGGGGACACACAATCTCATGTATGAAGATCCTATCATAATCTTTCGCTGAATAAGTAGACTTGACGGGAATAAACCGAGCAGACTTGGTCAACCTATCCACAACCATCCATATAGAGTCATATTGCTTTTGAGTGCGAGGTAAACCCACTAAAAATCCATATTGATGTCTTCCCACTTCCAAGTAGGAACTTGGATCTCTTGTAGTAAACCACCCGACTTTTGATGTTCGGATTTTACTTGTTGGCAATTGGGACACTTAGCGAAAAACTCCCCTATGTCCTTCTTCATACCTTCCACCAATATACTTCCTTAAGTTCATGATACATTTTTGTAGAACCCGTATGAATGGAGTAGCGGGAACCCATGGGATTCATCAAGGATACGGTCCCTCAACCCATCTACATTGGGAACACACAATCTTCCTTGGTACCTCAACAAACCATCCCTCCCTAAGAAGAATGACTCATTTAGTTTACTAACAACGGATTCTTTCAACTCCATCAATGGTTGATATAGGTATTGTTTGGAATCTACCTCAACTACCAAGGATGACTCGGAGTTATGATGGACCTTGAATCCGCCATTCGGAGAATCTTCCAACCTCACACCTAACCTAGCCAACCTATGAACAGACTTCGCTAGGTCTTTCTTGGCTTCATTTTTTTGAGATACGCTACCTATACTCATACGACTTATGGCATCTGAAACCATATTAGACTTGTTGGGCTAATAGAGGACACTCATGTCATAATCTTCAATAATTCTAACCACCTTCTTTCTCAGAGATTCAACTCCTTTAGGGTAAACACATATTGGAGACTCTCATGGTAAGTAAAGACATCAATATGGACACCATACAAGTAATGCCTCCATATTTTCAAGGCAAAAACCACGGCCGCAAACTCAAGGTCATGAGTTGGATAGTTTTGCTCATGTACCTTAAGTTGCATAAAAGAATAGGCTATTACTTTCCTATGTTTCATAATCACATACTCCAAACCCACTCGGTATGCATCACAATACACAACAAATGCTCTTTGCACCCTCCGGTAAGGTCAACAACAGAGCGGAAGTAAGCCTATCTTTCAACATTTGAAAACTTCTCACACACGCCTCCAACCACTCAAATTTCATAAACTTTTTGGTCAAAGTTGTCAAGGGAAATACAATATACCCAAAACCCTCAACAAACCTCCGATAATAACTTGAAAGACCTATGAAGCTCCTAATATCGGTTGGAGTCAAAGGTCTAGGCCAATTTCTCACCGCCTCTGTTTTCCTTGGATCAACCTCAACTCCTTCACTTGAGACGATATGACCAAGAAATGTCACCGACCTCAACCAAAACTCACATTTACTAAACTTGGCAAACAATTTATGTTCTTTAAGTACTTGCAACACTACCCTCAAATTGTTTTTGTTCTCACCCTCGTTTTCTGAATATAACAAGATATCGTCAATGAAGACAATGACAAATAAATCATGGTAATTTTGAAACACCCTATTCATTAGGTCCATAAATGTCGTCGGAGCATTAGTGAGACAAAAGTACATTACTAAGAACTCATAATGCCATATCTAGTCCGAATTGTCATGTTTGGTATACCCTCACCTCTCACCATAAGTTGGTGATACCCCGACCTCAAGTCAATCCTAGAAAAGTAGCTTGTCCCTTAGAGTTGATCAAACAAGTCTCCATCCGAGTGATAGGATACTTGTTCTTCATTGTGACTTTTTTGAGTTGGCGGTAATCAATACACATCCTAAAGGACCCATCTTTCTTCTTTACAAACAAAACCGGAGCACCCCATGGAGAAATTCTAGGTCTTATGAAGCATTTGTCTAGTAAATCCTTGAGTTGTGCCTTCAACTCTTTCAATTCGGCCGGAGCCATTCGATTAAGAGGAATGGAAATGGGATTTATATTTGCAAAATCAATACCAAAATCAATTTCATATTTGGGAGGATGACGGGGACGTTATTAGGAAAAACCTCCGGGAATTCTCTCACTACGGGGACCGACTCAATAGGAGGAATTTTTGATTCTATATCTTGGACTCTTACAATTTAGTATAAATAACCCTTATAGATCATTTTGCATTCTTTTAGACAGGAGATGATACGAACTCTTGTAATAGAGTTTCCCCATTCCACTCTGTTCATTTGGAAAGTTAAACTTCACTACCTTTGTCCTACAATCAATAGAAGAAAACAACAAACCAATACCCAATGTAACATCAAAATCAAACATATTGGTTCTACTAATTAAACATAAGAAACTGTATAGGGCAACATTAAAGGACAATTTCTATATAAACCTTTTTTGCAACAACTGACTTAACCACCGGAGTAGACACTATAAGAGATTCAGGCAAAATATCGGGTAAAATGTAAAACTTTTTGGCTACTAGAGGGGTAACAAATGTTAAAGTATAACCGGGATAAAGTAAGGAATAAACATCAATATGAAATACCTTCAATATACCGGTCACCACATCGGGAGAATTCTTTCGCTCACCCCTAGAGCAGAGAGCGTAGAAGAGGTTCTTCTTTGGAGCCTGATTTTAACCACTTGCTTGATCTTGACCATCCTTTTCTTGACCTTTTCTATTTAGGAAATCCTTAACCTTGTGACGACTCTTGCAACAACCAAAACCATTACCAATTGCAACCAAGCATTCACAAACATGACATTTAGGCTTTTCATGTGGTGAGTTTCCACTCCTTTATTTTTGAGTTCTCGGTTAATTTACCTTATCATAACGATCCTTTAATGGAACTTGATTAGAAACCTGCTTCTTAAATCTAGTCTTGTCTTGTATCTCAAGCCTACTCTTTGAAGAACCTCTATCGTAAGATCTTGTCCTCTTGGAATCTCTACTCTTCCTCATAGCCGTTGCCTCTTCCACATGCTTGGTATGCTCCATAAGATGAAAAATGTTCATGTTGTTATGTAACATAGTTGAATGACATTCCTCTTGCAAATCATCCTACACCCTCGTCACAAAGCAGAACATTTCATCTCTAGGATCAGAAACCAAAGATGTAGCATATTTTAACATGTGAATTTCAAAGAGTATTCATTTACATTCATACCTCCTTGGAGAAGGTTGATGAACTACACCACTTTAGCTTCCCTCATCTCCCTAGGAAATAACCGATCTAGAAAAGCCTTATTGAAGATCTCCCAAGTCACCGGACTACCTCTGAATGGCCTATTATACCTCCATTGAACAAACCATGCTTGAGCCACGTTCTTGTGTTTATAAACGGCCAACTCAGCCTTCTCACTTGTAGACAACCCCATAGACAAGAATATCTTATAGACTTCATCGATGAATTCTTGGGGGTCTTTCTCAACTTTAGACTCGTAGTAGGTAGGAGAGTTCAACTAAGTGAAGTACTTTAGATGGGAAGCCATAGTAGTAACTTGGTGATGAGGACGGGGTTTAACCTCAGGATTGGCTTGGGTCATCATATCATGGGTTTGAGCCGTGGCGACTTGTGCTTGAGTAGTGATAACTTGGGACATTTGAAGAAGAGAGGCCCTTATATTCTCATCCATAAAAGTAGGAGATTCTGTATTAGCATCTTCTTCAAGTGGAGGAGCTTGATCACCATGGGGAGGAGCTCCCACATTGGCAATGTCCTTTTCAAGTTTTCATCCCGCATTCCTTAGAGGTTTTATTCTTCCTATTATCACAACAATATAATTATATGCAAAGCACACCATAAGTATAATCTAATGGCACGATATAAGATTTCCAAGAAAATGAGAGTTCCCAAGGCATCATATAGGTTCCCATCCATAAGTGTTGCGCACTTCACAATTATGAACATGAACGTACATAAACGTGGTTTAGAGAGAAATTGACTCTAATATAAATCAACCTCATGCTCTAATACCAAGTTTCTCACATCCGGGTTTACACCGTAGACGTAACCGACGTCGTCATCCTCTTTAAAGAGTAAGACTAGCCTCTAAGATTAGATCATCACATTCATAAGTCGAATTTAGCGGAAATTTTAGAACTTTTTATTACTTCCACTTGGAGGTTTACATATACCTCTCTATACACACCTCTACGTACACATAATATACATATCGAGTATACATGGACCCTCCGTATTTGAAGGTTACATCGCCATCTACTTTTATTGAACACATATATACAAGATAGAACAAAGTCTTAAAGACTGTCTCATCTCGTACCATCTAAATGAACATAACAATTTTCGCACAACGCTATATCAATGTAAAGAAGCCAAATATAGGCGTATACAAATCGTACTCAAATGAAAATAGAGTGAACATAATAGTCTTAGAAAAACAAAGCAACTCCATAAGCTAGATATTGGCATCGCCCTCGGAATGTGAGGACATACCCACTTGGATGGTAGAGTATATCCAAGTCTTCTTCAAGCCGTCTCTAATGACAATTCAACGACCGGAACCTGAAATGATGGGGAAAAAGGACCAAATGGGGTTAGCATGCCACTTGTACTAAGTATGAGACCATATTCACATATACTTATAAAACATGCTAAGAAAGGGACATTTCAACAACTATGCATTTTCCATTTAGAACATTCATGCATATAAAACAAGACCATACAAATAAACATTTCACATTTATTAAGTCATAGTCATGTTCATCACATTACTACAACTTCAAGTATACTGAAGTTAACCATTCATATCATGTAAGTAAATACATATCCAAAACATCTTCCAGTCATATTTAATAATAAGCATGAATAAAAGTACATTTCATTATAATAAAGTAGGGCAGTTACCCATGAATCCCCATTAATTCAACAAGTGCAGTGACCAAGCAAAGCCCCATAACCATAATCAAGTAACCCAACAAGAATCATGACTAACATCGTACTTTACACAACATGACATTTAAATTACAATTTCTCATACTTTAATAATATAAACCAACACATACTCATAAGTGAACTAATCAATATAGATTATCAAAAATGTGCAAGTTTATCAGATACATATCATATATCATTATAAGCATAAACATACATAAAAACATCCTCCTAAGACTCCCCTCAAGTCTAACTTGTGAAATTCTTAGGTAAGTCCCATACCCTTGCCTAGCGTAAGCTAGGCCCATTAGGTTATCCTAGTTAGAGTTCGATCTTTTAATTTATTTTACCTCTTTGGGAACATATTGATCTAAAACTACATAGACCAATGAGTTAGTGTGGAATCCGGTATTGTAAAACCTAACACTGTTGGAAATTGGTCTACCGGCCAAAGTAAAACAAAACATAAATGAAGATCTTTAGGTTGATCCACTAGCTAGCCTTCCTATGGGGGAAACAAAGTTCAAGAACTAGGATATAGGTACAATCCCTCTAAAAACCATTTGACAATTGGGTCCTCCTCTCATGGGAATCCATTTGATGAGTACCCCTCTTTGGGGAATCAACACTATGTTTAGAACTATAATATTAATCTTCCTCTATGGGAAGTCATCACATCCCATTGTCATGTCCACTAGGTGATAAGCTATGTCCTTTTATTGAAATGTTTTTAAGCCTTTAATTATCAATAATATCTTAGTTTAGGTGATAGGCTGTACCCCTTGTATAATTATCATCATCAATATATCAATAAGAACTGCATGAGTATAAGGCCTTTAATTACAATTCATATAAGTGAGATTAGCACATTAGCACTTCATATCATAATAAGGCACATTGATAGTAATCACTATCCTTATAACACATACACCTTAATAAACCTCACAACATAGTCAAGACATTTCAATTCAACATCATACCACCCTATCAGTCCTAATACAAGGCTTACTCCAATATAAAACATGACTAAATCACAATTAACCACAATTGGAAGTAAAGGACAGAGTTCATTAGACTTACAAATTCTCATTCATTGTTCATCATGAATGTCTTACCATAAACCCTCAATTCAATCAAATTTAGATGTACAACATCATAATTTAATAATCAACATGATAACAATGCTGGAGAATCACTACATCAAAATTCAATACTACATCATAGCTTTAGATAAGGCACTTAGGTTAATTCAATTTCTAACCTAGATTATCATATCAAGAACTAGCATGAAAGACTACAATTAACTCTAATTTGTTCATGATTAATTTTAAAACATAAATTAATAGAAATTCAACCAATAAAAAGGTAAGTTGAACCAATTTCAACTTAGTTCATATCAATGTCAAAACTAGGGTTAAGGATTAAGAATCATCATTAACAAACTATAAGAAATCATCAATGTATAACACAATTAAGTTAGAATACATGTTAATCTATTCATATTATCCAATTAAAATAAATAAAAAAATCAATATCTAGCCTAAGTTTCGAGATTGAGAAGAACCCACATGAAAATCAAACTTTCGAAAAAAATTTGAAGGAAGGATTTGAGGAAAGAGGTCCTCGAGGTGAATTATATCTCATACGTCAACATTTGATGAAGATTTGATGGTGAAATTTTCCCTTTTCAGCCCCCAAATCTCTCCCCTAGATAAACTTCAATGGTGTCTTCCAAAATAAAGAGAGAAAAAAGAGAGAAGGAAGAGGATTTGTTTTGTGAATTGTGTTTAATCTAATGAGGGTCGGGGGCTTTATATGGGGTTTTAATTAATTTAATTTTACTCCCTTAAACAACTAATTAACCACCTAACCTCTTAAATAATTAAATGAACTAGCTTAAAAAGTGCAGGAAAATTATAGGCCAATCGACGAGACCACGATCGACGGTTCGTTGGTCCATCGACGGCTAGGCCTCCCTCCGTGCTGCACAACAATTGTTTTGGTAAAGATTTGTGTAGGCGAGGGCTCCATCATTTTGGCTATGTTTTGGACGACGGTTGGCATTGAGGCCCTGTTGATCCACACAGGAGCCGTCCTTTGCATCTTGTGGTTGCACACTACCCAGGCAATGTTGCCTACTATGTGCGAGGGTCCTCCTAAAGGTCCCTTGGTTGGTTCTTGACGAGTCGTACCCGTAAGTTTCGACAACCAATCATCTTAAAAATATATTAACTACCTTTCCACGAATTTTCATGGATTTTTGACTCCTAAAAGCTCGTGAAATAAACTTAGGCAGCTAGTACCTTCGACAACTAGTTTTCAGACGTTCTGGGATATTTTGGTTCCCAAACTTTCTAAATGACCTATATTCATTGAAATAGGTCTTGAAACAGTGTTTAGAACTCATCGCTCCTATGTAAGTCTTTAAGACACGTCTTGGATTTTCGAAATGTTAAAGCACTAAGTAGACCTTCCAAAAGGGGAGTCTTGGTGTTAAGACTTCTAAAAGAGTGTAACTACTTATAGTAGGTGGTGGTATGGGATGTTATCTATTCATTGCACTATTTAAGAATTCCGAAAGGTAAGTCTTCGTGCATTGCTTGAGTGTTCTTCTAATGGTTTGTCATTGAGTGGGACTTGTTCTCCCGAGGTGAGTAAGCCTAAAAGGGGTAGTCTAGAGGATTACTTTCGTGTGCATTGAAGGAGGTATATGTGAACTTCCTTCATTTCTTACCTTGGTGAATCATTGGATAAACATAGTTAGGGAAACTCCTACGGAAATGAGTTCACTTCCTCTTTGCTTTGCCTGTGAAGTTCATTGTTTTGGGAATGAATTAGTTCAGTGTATTGTACAAAAAGAGTTCACTGTAAATTTTGAAAGCTTACTTGAAAATGTTTCTTCTGTAAAAATTATGAATATTATTCTCTAAGTGTTAAATGGTGATTCTCATGTTGTTTTACTTCTATATTCATGAATGTTTTACTTAATTGTCATGAAAGTGTATTTATACTAAAATGTTCCTTTTTGCATGGTTTTGGAATGGACTTTAGTAAATTATTTGTACCAACCCCATACTTTTTCTATACTCTAAGTATATGTTTGGAAGAAAGGTTGAAGTTTAGAAGGCCAAGCTTGGGAAAGATTATCTCAAGAAAATTTATGTCCTCATATATTCGAGGGCACAGTTCTTCATCTTTCAACTTGTATAAGTTATTAATATGCCTTTTCTTTCAATTTTAATGGTTGTGTCCCTATGATATTATGTCGTCTCTTTAAGATTGTCTTGTGACAACGATACCTCCTTAGTATTTTATGAAAAACGTTTCCTTTATTAAATTATTCGTGAAAAGTTCTAATTCCACACTACTTTTCATGTCTTATGTAATGAACGATAGTTAAAGGGCTTTTACAAGACCCAAGGGGCCTCATAACTTCTACGGGATGCTTGCGGGTAATGACATATATGATATGCTGTGTGAAGTTGGATGTTATTCATGGTTCTTTTTGAATTTACTTGATTGAGTGAGCTTATACCGGATTTGCATGGTTATTGCACTTATGGACTTAATGAGGGTTCATGGGTAATTGTCTTGCTTTATTTAAGCTATGATTAACTATTATTCATGCTTGCAACTATTATAACTTGATGATAGATTTGCTTTGACTATGTGTCCAAATATATGATATGCATGTTGACTTGACTAGACTTAGTATTATTGGTTTTGTGATGTATATGTTTTAGACTTAATGAATATGCCTTATATATTAGGTATGGTCTTCATGTATATGCATAAGACTTTCTAAATGAAAAATAGCATGTTTTAATGAAATCTACTATTTTAGCATGATTTGATAATGTGTGCACGTGGTCTCATACTAAATACAAGTGGTGTGCTAACACCATATCCTCCCTTTTCCCAGACACTTTAGGTTCTGGTCATTGGAGGGCTTTGAGACAACATTGAGGGAAGGCTTGTAATTCTTAATGTCCAAGTTGGGTACGTCGTCACTTATCGAGGCCAATGCTACCATAAAGGTTATGAAGTTGTTTTAGTTTTAAGACACTTATGTTCTTTCCTTTTTATTTGGATACTAAACATTGTATGACCTATATGTGGTCTTTTTATGTTGATGTATGGGCAAGGCCAAAATTAATACAGTTTTGTTAAATGGTTATGAGATGACACATTCTTTTGAAACTATGTTATATTCTATGTATCTATGTGCAATAAAAATGGAATACTAAGTAATCTTCCTATACTAATGGTCTATGTATACTCGATATATATATTTTGTGTATGTAGAGGTCTATGTAAAATCAATGTTGATGTAATGAAAAGTTTTTAAATTTTCCATCTTTTTGGCCTGTGAATGTAATGATGTTTAGAGGCTAGTCTTAGTCCTCAAAGAGGACGCCGACGCCGATTACATCTAGGGGGTGCTCCCCGGATGTGACAAAATTCGTATTGTTAAGCGCGCCACACTTATGAATAGGAATTTACATGATGCTTAGGAAAACTTTCACTTTCATGGAATCCAATATTGTGCCTCTAGAATTGTTACTCTACGTGTTTTTAGCATCTAATCCTTTTATTGTGATTATAGGCAATGAATACTCTAAGGAACGCGATACGAAGACTTGAAGAAGATATTGCCAATGCGGAAGTTCCTCCCCGTGGTGATCAAGTTCCTTCTCTTGAAGAAGATGCTAATGATGACCAAGCTCTGGTCAATCCTCCTACTTTAACAGATGGTGACATAAGGGCTGCTCTTTTCCAAATAGCCCAAGCCATTACTACTCAAGCACAATTCGTCACTACCCAAGCTCAAGACAGGACGACCCAAGATAATTAGGAGATTGTATACCGAGCCACCAATATTTTGGCAATATGGCCTCCCACTTGAGGGATTTCACAAGGATGAATCTCCCTACTCTCTATGGGTCTAAAGTTGAGGAAGACCCCCAAGAGTTTATCACAGAAATCTATAAGATCCTCTATATTATGGGACTGACTACTAGTGAGACGGCCGAGTTATCCACTTACAAACTCAAAGATGTGGCCCAAGCTTGGTACGTCCAATAGAGAGACAATAGGTCTTTAAAGGGTGGACCGGTGATTTGGGAGGTTTCCAAGAAGGCTTTTCTTAGTAGATTCTTTCCTAGGGAAAAGATGAAAGATATAGTGGTGGAGTTCTTCAACCTTCATAAAGGAGATATGAGTGTGCTTGACTTCTCCTTGAAATTCACTAAATTGTCAAACCATGCTACTTCTTTCTTCTGCTATCCTAGGGATGAAATGAATCGCTTTCTGAGGGGAGTGTCGGCTGCCTTGAAAGATGAATTTAATTTGATATGCTACATGACAATATGAACATTTCTCGTCTCATGGTTCATGCTCAACAAGTGGGACAGCCAAGGGCTACGAGGAAAAGTAGAAAAACAATAAGGGCAAGTTCTTTTTATGGTAGCTCTTCAAAGGGTAGGCTTGAGATTCAAAACAATCCTAGGCTTATGAACAGGGTGTCTAATCAAGTTCCTTCCAGGTCCCTAAGGATAGGGATGATAGTGTATCTAATACTAAGCCTCAAAAGGAAAGAGGCACTAGTTCACCAACTAAGAATCAAACTTGTGGAAAGTGTGGCAAGAGGCACAATACTGATTGTCTTAAGGGAACAGATAATTATTTTGGTTGTGGTAAAAGTGCGCACAGTGCTAGATATTTCCCTATTGTGAAGGAGAAAACAAGGAGAGTAGGCAATCAAGTAGTTCTAATGATGCTTCGGAGAAAAAAATTTCTTTTATGGTCTCCGCTCTAAGGGTGAGCAACAGACTTCCCTCGATGTGGTGACTGGTATGTTAAAAGTCTTCTCTATTGATGTATATGTTTACTTGATCCCGGTGCTACACTATCTTTTGTTACTCCTCTAGTAACTAAAAAGTTTGACATTTTTCTTGATATCATTAATGAATCTTTTATGGTGTCTACTCTGGTGGGTGAGTCTGTGATTGCAAAAAGGGTGTATAGAATTTTTCCTATATTGTTTACCAATAGAGTTACTCATGTTGAACTAGTAGAACATGATATGTTTGGTTTCGATGTCATATTGTGTATGGATTGGTTGCATGCTTTCTTTGCCTCTATAGATTGTAGAACAAGGGTGGTGAAGTTTAATTTTCCAAATGAGCCTGTTTTAGAGTGAAAGGGGAGAAATTCTATTCCTAAAGAGCGTATCATCTCTTGTTTGAAATCTTGTAAAATGATCTCTAAAGGGTTTTTATAGTATATACTAAGAGTCCAAGATTTAGACTCCGAAATTGCTTCCATTAAGTTAGTTCCCATAAAGAGTGAATCTCCAGAGGTCTTTCCTAATGATGTTTCCGGTATTCCTCCCGAACAAAAAATTGATTTTGATATCGACTAGATACGGGATAAAAATCCCATTTTAATTCCTCCTTATCGGATGGCTCCGGACAAATTGAAAGAGTTAAAGGCTCAAGTCAAAGATCTACTAAACAAAGGCTTCATTAGACCTAATATTTCTCCATGGGGTGCTCCAATTTTATTTATGAAGAAGGATGGGTCCCATAGGATGCACCATGATTATCGCCAACTCAATAAATTCATTATTAAGAACAAGTATACTCTCCCTCACATTGGCGACATGTTTGATTAACTCCAAAGGGAAATCTACTTTTCTAAGATTGACATGAGATCGGGGTATCACCAACTTAGGGTGAGAGGTGAGGATATACAAAAAAAATGGAATTCTGGACTAGATATGGTTACTATGAGTTCTTAGTACTGTCCTTTGGTCTCACTAATGCCCCGGCGGTGATCATGGATCTCATGAATAGGGATTTTTGAACTTACCTAGATACATCTGTGATTGTCTTCATTGAGGACATCATGGTATATTGAAAAATGAGGGTAAACATGGATCATTTTAGAGTGGTGTTACAAGTGCGTATGGAGAATCAATTATTTGTCAAGTATAGCAAATGCAATGTTTTGTTGAGGTCGGTGGCATTTCCTGGTCATATCATCTCTAGTGAGGGATTCGAGGTTGATCCAAGGAAAATTGAGGCGGTGAAATATTTGCCTAGGCCATTGACTCTAACCGACATTAGGAGTTTCTTGGGTCTAATAGGTTATTATCATAGGTTTGTAGATGGTTTTGCATCCATTTCATCTCACTAGACTACTAAGACTCATAAGAGTAAAAAATTGTGTTGTCGGAGGCATGTGAGAGATGCTTCCAAATCTTGAAAGATCGATTTACTTCTGCTCCGGGAAGGGTACAAAGGGATTTGTTGTATATTGTGATGCATCTCAACTGGGTTTAAGGTTTGTGCTTATGAAACATGGGAAATTGGTAACCTATGCTCCTAGAGAACATAAGGTGCATAAGATGAACTATCCAACTCATGATCTTGAGTTAGCGTCCATGGTAATACGAAGGTATTACTTCTATATGATGTCCATGTTAATATGTGTACAGTTCACAAGATTCTTCAATATGTGTTTACCCAAAGGGAGTTGAATCTCCGACAAAGAAGGTGGTTGGAATTGTTGAAAGATTATGATATGAGTGTTCTCTATCACCCCGACAAGGACAATGTGGTTACGGATTCTCTATGTTGGATGACCAAAGGTAGTGTTGATCAAGTAGAGTAAGCCACGAAAGACCTAGTAAAAGATCTTCATAGGTTTGATAGATTTGGTGTTAGGTTGGAAGATTCTCTGAATGGTGGTTTTATGGGTCATCATAACTCAGACTCATCCTCGGTGGTTGAGGTTAATTCTAAACAACATCTTGATTAACCATTGATTGAGTTGAAGAAATCAGTTCTTAGAAAGCTTAATGAGTCATTCTCCTAAGGGGGGATGGTGTCTTGAAGTATCAAGGAAAATTGAAGAAAGCTTAATGAGTCATTCTCCTAAGGGGGGATGGTGTCTTGAAGTATCAAGGAAAATTGTGTGTTCCCAATGTAGATGGTTTGAGGAACAATATCCTTGAGGAAGCTCATGGGTCCTGTTACTCCATTCATCCGGGTTCGATAAAGATGTACCACAATCTTAGGGAAGTATTTTTGTGGGAAGGTTTAAAAAAGACATAACGAATTTGTTGCTAAGTGTCCAAATTGCCAACAAGTGAAAGACGATCAGAAAAGTAGGGTGGTTTACATCAAGAAATCCAAGTTCCTACATGGAAGTGGGAGAACATATATATGGAATTTCAGGAACGCTTACCTTGGACACAAAAGCAATATGACTCTATATGGGTGGTTATGAATAGGTTGACCAAATCCACTCATTTTATTCCCATAAATTCTACCTATTCAGCGTAGCATTATGCAAGAATCTTCGTAGATGAGATTGTGTGTCACCATGGTATTCCCTCATCCATAATATCAGATCGGGGTGCACAATTCCCTCTAGGTTTTGGAGGTCATTCCATGAAGGGTGGGTTACCAAGGTAAAGGTAGGTAGCGTTTTTTATCCCAAAATGGATGGAAAAGCAGACCATACTATTCAAAACCTTGAGGATATGCTTAGGGAATGCTTCATTGATTTCAAGGGAATTTGGGATAAACATTTTCCTTTGGCGTAGTTTCCTTACGATAATAGTTTACATTTATCCATATATATGGCTCCTTATGAAGCCTTGTATGGTAGGGGGTGTAGGTTTCCTATTGGGTAGTTTTATGTTTGTGAGTCTTCTCTTTTGGGACACAATTTTAATTATAAGACTTTGGAAAAGGTTAATATCGTAACGAACCGGTTTCAAACAGACAATAGTTGGCAAAAGTCTTATGCCGATCATAGGAGACGGGATTTAGAGTTTGAAGACGGTGATAAGGTGTACCTTAAAATTTCACCTATGAAATAGTGGTTAGGTTAGGCAAAAAAGGGAATTTGACTCCACGTGATGTGGGTCCCTGTGAAGTCTTGCAAACGGTTGGTAAGGTTGCCTATGAGTTAAGGGTGCCTAGTGAATTAGCTTCAGTTCATCCGATTTTCCATGTTTCTATGAGTTAAGGTTGCCAAGGCTATTCTTCCTATTGAGGGTCTAAGTGTTAAGGATAAATTCTACTATGAGGAGGTTCCAGTTCAAATCCTTGATAGGCAAGTAAAGAAGTTAAGGAATAAAGAGGTGACTTCTGTAAAGGTGTTATGGAAGAATCACCTAGTTTAGGGTGCAACATGGGAGGACAAGGCCAAATATGAAGTCCCGTTACCCTTATATATTTGATAAATAAGGTTATCCATTCCTATTAATAATAAAAATAATAAAATCAAATTGAAGTGCTTTGATTTCTGGTGAAATTTTGCAAAAATGTGCATTTTTTGTGTCATTACAGTGAAATGGTGAATATTGACATGAAAATTTGCAACTCTTCTTGTTTAGAGTTGGGTTGTGCATTTTTATATGGTGATACTTTATGAAATAATATGTAACATGTTGGTAAGTTCAGTTATGGAAAAATTGACTCATGTATGGTGTGTTGAGATCGTTTTGTTGTGAGAAGGATATTCCTCATAATATATGTTTGAGCCTTATAAGTTGTAATTGATGTTTTGAATCATCTTTAACTTTAAATAGATAGTGTCATAAATGGATTACAAAGAAGGCTCGTGGTCCAATCGACTAAAAGCTTGAAAAATTGAATGTAGTTTCTTATGAATAAGATGAAGGGTTGTGTGAAAGGTTTAAATCACTCGCTATAGTGACTAAAGTTAAAGGATAGTGCTCATTTGTGGTCACCTACGAGCTTTTATGATAAGAGGTTTGCCTAAGGGTCTAGAAGAGACTAATGTTAACTTGTACGATGTAATGAGATGACTACTAAAGAGAATAAATGTTTAGCACCATAACGGCATGTAAATGAGATGGAGGTCTCACGTCAGTAAGTCCGGCCTCCCACATGGCTTTCCTCACGTTAGTATGTTCTGATTCCCTAATAATGTGTTTTATCATGAGATGGAAACCTCCACGTTAGTAAGTCAAGGTTTCTAGAAATAATATCCTTGAACCTTAACTATTTTACCACATAGAACTCTAGCCTAGTTGATCCACCTAGATAGTTACGTTCGAATGGTGACACCTTACGAAAGTGTTAACCCTCTCTTTTCGGTGTCGGAGTAGAAAACTGGATTCCATGTAGCTCACATGGTCTCATGTTGGTTGTTGCACTCCGTCCCTAATGTAAAAGTAAATAAACAAGTTAAGTATGTTAAAACTTATTAGGGTTGTTTTGAAGTCTACTACATAGTGAAAGAGAGGGTATAGGACTTCTCTCACTCGTTGCACATGTGGGAGCCTAAGGAATGGTTCTATTAGTATCCTTTTATGATTATAACTAAGAATATGATTATGTTGGTAATATATGAGTAGCATGCATGTATTAATCATGTTATGATGACTTTAAGAAAATATGTTGTAAGTATGAAGTGGGTTGCTTCATGTGATGCTTAGACTTAGATAGGATGGGATTCTATCCTTTCCATTGTACAAGTATTTCTTAGTTGATTTACATGTTGGGTTGCTAATGTTGAATTGTATTATTATGATTCTTATCTATACATGTTGAGTTAAATTTATAGAAAGTATGATTTTGACTAAATTGTCATTTTCTCATGCATTGATGATTTTTGTGCATAAGAGTCATACATAGTACATGTGGTTTGTACTAACCCATATTTTCTTCCTTTTCCCCCAAACATTTTAGGTTCAACTCATTGAGGAGATTCGTGATCATTGAATAAGAAGTCTTGGCTCTTTCCTAAGTCAATTTGTGAGTCCTCATGAGTTCCGAGGATAGAGCCACTCATCAAGCCTTATTAGTTTTGTGTACGTTTGAGACAATTATTCTATTCTCATGGTGAGACTTCATTGAAGCCTATATGGAATCTGCAGTAGACTAAGGGCCATGCCATACCTATTGTGATTCACTTTATAGATAGTTTATTGTGAGACAAAGTATTAGACTAAATTCGTATATGTTATACATTGTTTATGCGAGAATCCTATGTGTGCTTCCTGAACCTCCTTTCTATAAAAACAAGAGTTTTTACATATCACGTATTTTCTTACATATGATGTTCGATAAAAAACACTAAGGGCTTGACTTAGTCTTCGTAGAGGACGATTACACCGGCTTCGCCTAGGGGTACTTTGGGTCATAACAAGCTTGGTATGAGAGCATGAGGTTAATTATTTTTAGGAATGATGTCTCACCAAATAATGTTTATGTAGGGTCTTATTCATAATTGTGAAGCGCGCCACACTTATGAATGATAAATTATATGATGCTTAGGAAATTTCACTTACTTCTTATTCCTTAGTCGTGCCTAAGAGTCTTAACTCTATATAGTCCTTTATTCTAATCCTTTTATTGTGCTTATAGTAAATGAATACAAGGAGGAACGACGCTCGAAGAGCTGGAGAGGAAAATTTGATTGAGGCAATTCCCCCTCAAGATCCTCAAAAACCTCAAGTTCCTATTTGAAGAAAAAGGGGCTATGTCTAATGTTGAGATAAAGTAGGCCATTCATTGCTTGACTTAAGTGTTTGTTACCTAAGTTGCTAGGGGTACAAGGGTGCACGTAAACCCCAATGCTAACACCACCGCTTCAAGGATTAGGGATTTCACAAGGATGAATCCCCCTACTTTCTATGGTTATAAGGTGGAGGAGGACCCATTAGGGTTCATTGATGAAGTGTTCAAGGTTCTTGATGCTATAGGTGTTTATTGTCAAGAAAAGGTGGATTTAGTCGCCTATCAAGTCAAGACGTGGCTCAAGTTTTGTATGAGCAATGGAAGCATGAGAAGTCGGGTATACAAGGCCGAATTACTTGGGGAGCTTTTAGAACGGATTTTCTTTATAGGTTCTTTCCCTTGGAACTAAGGGAGAAGAATATGAAATAATTCATCAACTTTCAACAAGGGATTATGAGAGTAAAGGAGTACAACCTCAAGTTCGTTGAACTATCAAAGCATACTTCTACTATGGTTGCGAATTCTAGAGCAAAGATGAAAAAAATTCATGGGGATATATGATCTTTTTGTTAATTAATGTAGGTAGGATAATTTTAATCCTAGCATGGAAATCTCTCGTCTCATGGTTCATAACGAACAAATTGAGGAGCAAAAGCTTAAGCAAGTTGGTACGGAGTTGGAGAAGGTGAGAGCCGAAAAGGAATATTCTTCTCAGAATAGGTTTGAGGTTCAAGACAAACCAAGGTTTAAAAGGATGTTTTAAAAATAAGTCCCTCCTAATTCACAGAGGGTAAACAAGAGTAAGGTGCCTATTCTAAATCCCCAAGAGAGGAAAGGTGGAAGATCTTAAGTTGAGTAGCCTCTTTGTGCAAAATGTGATCAGAGACATGATGGTTAGTGCCTAGTTGGCACGGGTAATTGCTAAAGTCGTGGAAAGAGTGGTCACATGAAGAGAGGTTTCCCTATGATTAAGACTCAACTAAGGTAAAATACTCAAGTTCAATCAAGTTCCCAAAATTTGGATGCTCTTAAGAAGAATCGCTTTTATGCTCTCCAATCCCGATATGATAAAGAGTGCTCACCTGAGGTGTTCACCGATATTGTTAAAATTTTCTCCTTTGATGTATATGCTTTGTTGGATCCGGGAGCTACACTATCATTTGTGACCCCTTTTGTAGACATGAAATTTTAAATACTACTCGACATATTAGACGAACCTTTTTTGGTTTCTACCCCGTTGGGTGATTCCGTGGTTGTTAAAAGAATGTTGTCTGATATACCGTGGTTTCACAGTATTTTTAATGCTTTTTCCTTAAGTTTAGTGTGTGTCCAAAAGACGTTTTGTATTGATTTTTATATAAGTTTCTCTTTATTTGCAGGAAATCTGTCTAAAGATGAACGCGGAAGTTTTCGAGCATGAAATGCAGAAAAGTTACCACCTACGGGGCTTGTGACGGTCCATAGGTGGCATCGTAGTGAAGCTGCTGAAGGAAGATGGAGAAGTCTGACCTAAGTGTTGGATTACAAAGTTCATAATGGACCGTCATAGCCACGACGGTCCGTCCTTTTGGTTCGTCGTGATGATCAGAGAGTAGTCCAGTACCCAAATTCCAAGAAGTTTAAGTGTTATGGAACAGAGACCCTCGACGAACCATCGTTCTTAGAACGGTCCGTCATAATTGTTCGTCGATGGTAATGAAGAAAGAATCAGAAGGATTTGTAAAGTATAGGATGACGGAAGCCATGACGGCCCGTCGTGACCACGATGGCCCGTCACGAGGTCCGTCGACTCGGACACGTCTTAACAGATTTTCAACAATTAGAGTCCTTCTTTTATTCGGTTTTTGTTCTTTTATAAATAGTTGGAAAAATCTCGTTTTTGGGGTTAGACAATTTGTGGTGAGACTCTTTGTTGTTAGACTATTCGATATTAGACTTTGTGATTGTTATACTTTTTGAGAATCTTTAGTCCTCGATTAATTTCAGTAATTGATAAACTTTTTTTGGAATTCATTGTTGGTGCATTTGTTGATTAATCAAGTGAACTTCTAGATTTTATTCTTTCTCATTGAAGTAAGTGCATGTATTCTTATATTACATATATGAATATTGTGATTATGACTATAGGTAACTAAACTCCATAACTAGGGTTGTGGGTACCATGGGTGTATAATGAGGTTAAATCTAACTAAAATAACAAGTGTAGAATAGTGTCGTGCATGTATTGATAATTCTTTCGTTTACAAGTCTTTTTAACGGATGGACGACGTTAGAACTCACCTTAATCCTACTTGCCGGACCAAGGAGGTAGATAATAGGAAAAGAATTATCATCCTAGATTTAGTGTATACTATCTAATAGGCTAGTATTGATTGGTAGAGGTAATAACTTAGTCAAATATCGAATACAAAGCTTAATATGAGGTAAAGGTCAGGGTTAGTATAGCAACACACGTAGCCGGACCAAGGTGCGGAGTGAAATTTTCTAGATGCTGGACCAAGGATTTAGAAATACATAACTTATCACTTTGCATGCAAGATACTAAGAAAGAATTGTTATAGTTAGGATTATCAATTTAGGAACTTCTGGGGAACACGTAAACCCTAGTTACTTTTTTTTATTGATTAAAATCCAAGATTTGTTTCTATTAGTTTGTTACTTTAAATTAGTTAGTTATTTTTATTCATTTAGAATTAACCCCCCCCCCCTTATTTTCTTTTGTTTTCTAAGGAAATCATTGACTAAATAATAGTAAAAATAGATTAAAGTTAAGTCCGAACTATTTTCCTCGTGGGAATGATCCCAACCTCATTAGTTTGGTTCTTTACTTGTTTCGACCGGTTTGCTTCTTATTTGAGAAATAAGTTTGAGCGTATCAAATTTTGGCGTCGTTGCTGGGGAACAAGCTTTCAAATTGACTTAAACTTATTACTAAAGTTTAGTCAATATTTTCTTGATGTTACTTTTCTATTGTTTATGATTCTTACAGAATTGTCTTCCTTGTATGTCAAATACACGGAGAGGAAGAGAACACTTGTTTTCCTAAGATCACGAATTAAAGCGTACACTATGCAATATGAATCAAAACTTGGGTATTAACGATGATGATCCAAATCAGAACATCAGAGCTCCGGTTGATGTTCATGGTAAGTTATTACCAGATGATCAGGGTGAAAATCAACAAAGGTGATAAAATCCCGCTCCATGTCCTCAAGAATACTACAGAGGCTATGATAATATAGCAGACTCTAATGGGACACTTGTCTTGCCCCTTCTACCACAAGGCCATACCTTTGTTGTAACTAGTCGTCTGATGCAAATTCTCACTGCCAGAGGTTTGTTTTCAGGGCTACCTTCTGAGGACCCACATGCCCATATAGCTAAGGTAAGGGCAATGTGTTCAAGTTGTGTAGGGAGGCCTTATTTGGATTTGAATGTAATAGGGCTAAAGTATTTCCTCTCTCACTGACGGGAGAGGCTGCTATTTGTTTCACTGAGCTCCCGTATAACTCAATTTTCACTTGGAACCAACTAAGGGACATTTTCTTAGCACGTTACTACCCAGCCTTCAAGAAACTAAACCACAAAGACAGAGTGAAAAACTTTGTGTCATTACCAGGAGAGTCAGTTAGTAGTTCTTGGATAAATTCACCTCATTTTTTAGAAGAGTCCCCAATCACCGCATAGATGATGAGTCACTGAAGGAATATTTCTATCGGGGAAAGGATTATAATAATAAAGCGGTGTTGGATACTATAGCGGGTGGTTCTTATGGTGAGTGTCCTTCTGCTGAGATTGCCGAAAATTTAGAGAAAATATCCCGGAATAATAAAGCTTCGAGTACTAGGAAGTCAGATACAGGGAAAAATACCTTCGCAGTGCAATCCACTCACAACCCAGCCAGAGATGAGATTCGTGAAGAGATGGCTCAGATGATAACTGAGCTTGGGTTGGTATTAAAACATGTCACTGGGGTGCATAAAAGATAAATGCAGTTAACTACATGTCTAAACCACCATCAGCAAATGATGAATGCTATTATGTGGAGAATTCCTATGCGGTAAATGTGCAGACGGGGGGTTTCCGACCGAGTGCCCAAGGCTCAAATCAGGAGAATTGGTGCCAAAGTCAAGGAAACCAAGGTCAGATCTATGGTAACTATAACTGTGAGGGTCATTATGTCCAAGATGGAAACTACAACTGGGACAACAACTTTAACAGGGGTAACTATGATAACAGAAATGATAGGAATGGGCCTTATGTCCCTCCTCAAAATCGTGAAGGTACTTCTAGGAATGGTGGAGATAGCATGGCGCGAGTTGAGGATATGTTGGATAAAATGGTGAGGAGGTTCGATCATAGTGATGAGCACATTAAAGATTTAAGGAGTGATTTAGCAGGTATTCGGCAGAAAGTCTATACACATGCAATATCGATTAAGAAGCTTGAGTTGCAAATGACCCAATTATCTGTGACTATGAACACACGGCAACCGAGCACTCTTCCTAGCAACATTGTCTAAATTCCAAAAAATGATGGAAACTGTATGGCAATACCTACTCGAGGTGGTAAGCAGACCATTGACCCATCTATGCCGTCTAATGAGGAAATGGTGATAATAGATAATGATAAAGTGGTCGAGGTTAGTGGTGAGGTAGAAGATAACACTGGAAAACATGCTGAAGTGCCTAAAAAGGTAATTCCCATGCCTAGACCACAACCCCCCTTTACTCAAAGATTAGTGAAAAAGACCGAAGATGGTAAGTATCGGTGTTTTATAACAATGTTTAAGCAACTTTCTATCAATGTCCCTTTGGTAGAAGCTTTAGAACAAATGCCCGGTTATGGCAAGTTTATGAAAGATCTGGTTACAAAGAAAAGATCGGTCACTTTCGAGGATGATGATAGAATGCAACATTGTAGTGCAATTGCTACAAGATCTCTCGTACAAAAGAAAGAAGATCCGGGTGCGTTCCCTATTCCTTTAACAGTTGGGTCATTACATTTTGCGAAAGCATTATCTGATCTCGAGGCAAGCATAAATCACATGCCCCTCTCGATTTTCAAGAAGTTGGGTTTGGGTGACCCAAAGCCCACTGCAATGCGGTTAATGATGGCCGATTGAACAGTGCAAAGGCCTATAGGGATACTCACCGATGTGCTAATAAAAGTTGAGTCGTTCATATTTCAAGCAGATTTCGTTATTCTTGATTGTGAAGTCAATTTGAAGTGCATATTATTATTCGGAGTTCATTCCTCGGTACGGGTAGAGCCTTAGTTGATATGGAAAAGGGACAGATGAAATTTAGGTTGAACAATGAAGAAGTGACCTTCAACATTTGTAGGTCCATGAGGCAGAGTAGTGAGATCCAATCGGTATCTGCTATATCCTATAAAGAAAATATGAAGAAGCACCATGACCTAAAAATTAAAAAATGAGATTTTATGGTTGGGGATTTGGTGCTTTTATACAATTCTAGGTTGCGTTTGTTTCCGTAAATGCTTAAGTCCAAATGGACTGGCCCTTACTTGGTTACCCAACTATTCCCTCATGGAGCAGTTAAGTTGTAAACAAAGGAGGGTGTGCGGTGTAAGGAAATGGACAATGAATAAAAACCTATTCCGGGCATGCTGAATTAGCGAATGAAGTGATCGAGGCATACCATCTTGATGAAGTATGAGTAATCAAGTGACTTCAGTAGTGTCGCGATGTTAAATCAGGCGCTGGTTGGGAGGCAACCCAATACTTTGGTTTTCATTCTAGTAATGGTAGCAGTTTCTACTTATGGGTTTTAAATTTGTGGGCACATCTCCAGGAAATTCGGCAGAAAATCACTCTGCCCAGTCACTGACGGATACATCGACGGACCGTCACGCATGAGATGGATCGTCGCATGAATCTGCCGTACCAGGTAAATCATTCATTTATTTAAAAAGTAGGGCACACGTGACGGAACAAATGACGGACCGTCGCATCTGTGACAGACCGTCATCGTTGACTTGTTGCATCATTAATGAGAGTTCCCGACCTGACCCGGCTGGGGGTATATTAAAAATTGTAACATTTACAAACCTCACCACTTCATTTCACCCATTTCCTTCCCTCTTTCGCCCATTTCCCTCCCTTTATAACTTCTAACTTTCTACCTCTCTTCTATATCAACTGATCACTTCCCCAAATTCCTCAATTTTTAATATTTCCTTTATACTAGTCGGAGTCGGTTGTTGTGGTTCTGTTCTTGATCACCAAGTACCTCCCTTGCTTGTTTTTCTCCTCTTATCAGGTATGTGTGTTTAATTTCTACCCATTTGCATTGCATTTTTGTTTTTCAATTAGTATTAGCCTATTTCTTATTGAAAGGTCTTCATTCTTTGATCCAATTTTGTCTGACCTAGATTGAGAATCCTCAAATTGCCTTGTTAAAACTCTAGAAATAGGTCCTTTAGAATTGCTAGTTTACTAGGTATTTGGTTGAGAAACATATAGGTTAACACTATACCATGTGAATCACAGAGGATGAATGTGGCATCTCAGTTCTATCACTGAATGACAGAACGAGACCCTGAAGATGGACCGTCGTACCCACGACGGACCGTCATAGGGTCCGTTCCAAAACCCCCAACACCTCACTGTCAAATTTTCTCAAAGTGTCCAACCACGGACACATGCGACGGACCGTCGTTCCCACGACGGTCCGTCCTGCACAACCGTGCTGGCTGTCACAGACCCTATTCCTCAGGGTTTCCAACTTTTTTTAAGTGTCCTCTGACGGACATCTAAGACGGACTGTCATACCCGCGACGGTCCATCCTGCACAACCGTTCTGGTTTTCAGAGACACTATTGCTAAGGGTCTCCCATTTTTTCTAAGTGTCCTCTGACGGACATCTACGACGGGCCATCATACCCGGGATGGCCGGTCCTGCACAACCGGTCTTGTTTCCAAAGACCCTATTCCTAAGGGTCTCAATCTTTTTATAAGTGTCCCCTGATGGAAGTCTACGACGGACCGTCATACTCTCGACGGTCCGTCCGGCACAACCGTTCTGGTTGTAAAAGACCCTATTCCTAAGGGTCTCCTACTTTTTCTAAAGTGTCCTCTAACGGACATCTACGACGTAACGTCATACCCTTGACGGTACATCCTGCACAAACCATCCTGACGGTCAGAGACCCCTCTCCTAAGGGTCTCCAGACTTTTTCTAAGTGCCACACGATGGACATCGACGACGGACCATCATTATCAAGACGGACCGTCATTATCACGACGGTCCATCCTATTTATCCGTCATAATTGTCAGAGATTTTCTTGCAGTGGTCTCCACATAAGCATAGTTTTAATAAGACATGACGGACCCCATGACGGTCCGTCGTACTCACGACGAGTCGTCACCTGGTCTGTCATGTTTCAGTATTACTATAGATTATTACAACTTTGCTCTTATAATTTTTTTGTCATTTTTTCTTGTCTTGTTTTCTCCTTTTAGCACTAATATTGATTCCTTACAGGTACTATCTCTAATTGCACCAAAATAAGATTGAGTTTACGCACGTGGGCGTTCAAAGTCTGTTGCCCCGTCTGCTTGCCTGGTCATAGGCTCTGAATATGAGCATGATCCCGAGTACGTGCCCCCAGGCACTGCCACTCCATCACGAGCTGCACGTGCTACCAGATCTACGCCCAAAAAGGTGGCGTCCGGCGTAGTCACTACCTCCTAGTCTGATGAGGAGCGCACACTGACCGGCGCACCTTCTCGGTCACCTACACATGAAGAAGGAGCGTCTGGCTCCTTAGGAGTTTCGTGGTGGGATGAAGCCTCCGGGTACGCCGAAGTCCCTACCCCTGCCACATCTGCACAGTCTGCCTCGTCTGAGGAGGCTGACAGTTCAGATTCCACTCCAGGATCACCGACTGGTGCTTTCACCCCAGTTACCGACAAGCCCAACCGGTGGTGTGTCGACGGGCAATAACAAGTGTATCCCGATGCCAAGTTTCTAATGATATAGGCATCATGACACGGACCCTTACACTCGAGAGGCGGGTCGTTACAAGAAGTCTCCCCACCATGCAAGCGATCCACAATCTCTTCACCAGACTCCAGCTTGTGTAGACAGCTCGTTCTGGGCCATTACAGTGAGGAGTTGGTCCAAGATTTCTACGCCTCTTATGTTGCTACTCTCCGATCACAGATAGATAGATGGAATTTCACTGCCAAATAGGCCTCACTTGAGCTTGTTTGAGTACGCGGCATACATGTTGACATCTCCCTTCCTGCCATCCACCGGTATCTGTACAACGAGGATGTTGATGCCAATAGGACCCCTCTCACTGCCGAGATCGACTACCGGTGGCAAATAGTAAAAGATTGCCAATTCTTGCGTGAGCCATCGCTGAGAGAGACCACCAAGAGGTGGATGGCCCTGCACTTGTCTATCAATGGAGAGGGTGCCGACTGTGTAACAGAGTCGAAGGGAGCCATCAAGAAGGCTAACATGACCTTCACAGCTAAGTTCTTATGGTTGATTCTACGCCACTGCCTTTCCCCCACGGCTATTGATAATATTGTCACATGGGATTGCGCAGTTTTGGTGGCGGTGATGATAGACGGGTTTGAGGTGGACTTCGCTTGTCTTCTACAGGCAGTCATGCACGATAGGGCTTTCAAGGTCACAACTACTTACCCGTTTCCGTGCATGATATTTTCCTTATGCGGGTCCGCAATTGCCCATCTGGCTCATTGATCTATTCAAGACTCCGCTGGGCACTGTTGATATCAGCCTCATAAGGGATGAGGCCAATGAATTGGCTCCACGCAGAGGGACTCGTCCTGAGTTGCCTCCACTTGGTGAAAATCTTGTGGATACGATAGCACATGCTCGAACGGCTATGCAAGCTACTTCTAAAACCATTGACACTACCCTGGTCGAGTCTATCCCGGGTAGTAGCACTGCCCCTAGCTCCTCTCGCTCAACCCCGTTCCCCACTCTGGTCCCGCTTGCTAGGGTCCAGAAACTAGAGGCACAAAAGGCTACACTTCTGCATCACATCCAGCCTTGATTACAGAGGTCTATTTCTAAGGCAGAAGAGCGCATGGACCGTAAAATGGTCCAACACAGAGAGCGGAAGATCGCTAAGGTTCATCAGCGCTTTGCTACTTTTGAGTTGTGGGTTTTAGCCCGGCCAGCCCCTCAGGTGGACGTGTCGACCCTTCAGGCTGCGGTTGACAGTTTGCAAGTGGATATTGATATGATCCTAGAGTCTAGGGTTCCAGAGTCTAAGGACCCTTTTGCAGAGCCTGCTGAGGACACAGTGATGGCGGCCTTATTCGCCACTTCTGAGATTCCACAACCTCCCCCTCGAGAGCATTCTGAGAGGTTCAAGGGTCGAGAGGAGGATAAGGCTAGAGCACAGAAGAAGGAGCGTCGTGAGATAGAGGCTGCGAGGAGAGCCTCGCTTGCTGATGAGGAGGCGCGTCGGATCAGGGTTGTAGAGTAAGCTGCTGGGGCATCTATCTCCAGAGATGTGACGATAGTGGTAGGCACTGCTGATCGTGTTGTTGCTGATGAGGACACTACTGAGGGTGTCCAGACCACAAAGGTTATGGGTTTTGGGGAACCGGACCCACAAACATGTTGATCGTTGGCGCTTTGCGCCCCAGGTTTGCTTCACCTACCACTCTCATACTTCAATTTTTTTATGCATTGGGGACAATTGCGTATCTTTTTGTTGCGGGTGGGGTAAATGGAAAGTGAGTACTAGGGTGAAGTCTGAGTAGCCCAATTCAGGATCCTCTTTTGGGGTTTTCTTTCCTGTGTTCTTTTTCCCCAAGAGACTGATTATTTTTATTGTTGAACCGGCATGTCTGTATCTTGGGTACATAGTTTAACTCTGAAGCATGATGGCTAAACTAATATCCTGATGGAATTAAAATGATGCATGACTAGGCATAGTAATTGATAAATGTGTGGCTCTAATCATGACATAGAGATGCACCACTACATGACCCTAAGTCTAAAATTCGAACTAGGTGTCTGATAATCTGGTAGAGTAATGAGATGTCAAGTGAGTGTGAGGAAGATTTGAATAGTCCACTATTTGTAGTGAGCTAGAACTTGCCAGGTTAGTCCAGATAAAAGTAAGCAGTAATAAAAAATTAGGAAAGGATCGTAGGCCCTTGTCTAATATAGCCAATTTTTAGCCTAAATAAACAAAAAAACGAATGAAATTAATCCCTCTTTGATCCAAATGATTTGAGCTTAAACTAGACGTTTCTTTTTCACCCCAACTGATCTTTTTTTGGAATAATGTGTTGGCACTTGTCCCTCCTTGTACATGTGCACCTCAGTTTATGCCAAAAGCATAAGCTGAGGGTGGCTAATATAGTAAACAACCTATTCACGGCCCTGAACCAATTTTGGGTATCGTGTACTTTGACTCATGGCAAAGCCATGAGTTGAGGGTGGCTATTATGAGGAATGCTCTGGAAAGTGGGGTTGAAAGAACAAAGAAAGAGAAAGAGCAAAATTAAGTGACTCAAGAACCAGTTGAAAGAAAAGTGAAATAATAAAATTAAAATAAAAAATACAATAAATACAAGCAAGAAAAGAAGAGTGTTACTGACGCAAATGAAGAAACAAAAGAAAATAACAATGTGAAAGCATATGAGAAATTGGGCAAAATAAAATAATAAAAAGAGGTATGTTTAGCCGTTATGTCAAGGAGGAAAAAAAGTCACTAAAGTATACCTAATTATACCCTACCTAACCCTGAGCCTATGTTACAAGCTAATAAAGTCCTATCGTGATCCTAAGAGTTGTGTGGCGAACAAAAAGCAGTGAAAATAAGGGCAAGCTTATGGCAATATGTATGAATGAGTTGTGAATTTGTTCAGAGAGTGAGTGTTGAAAAGAAATCCTTATACTCAAATTGAAATATTGTGTGAAAAATGAGGATGTTGTTTTCAAGTGAGTACACTAGTTGCAATACCGAAAATATTAGCACCTCGGTGAGAAATTGAAGAGGGTAGGTGTAAATGCGTGGTGAGTTTGTGTCATGATCAGATTCCACATAATTCAAACCTAATAGTGATAACATGCATAAACATGATGAGACTGATCGGGATTGACATCCAAATGATTGCGAAAGCTAAAACATGGATACTATTGTACAAATATTTTGTAGTGCATCATAGTGCGTCGCTTGAGGACAAACAACAAATTTAAATTGAGGGTGTTGATATATTGTGGTTTCATGCTATTTTAATGCTTTTTCCTTAAGTTTAATGTGTGTCCAAAAGCCTTTTTATATTGATTTTTAGGTAAGTTTCTCTTTATTTGCAGGAAATCTGTCTAAAGATGAACGCGGAAGTTTTTGAGCAAGAAATGCATAAAAATTACCACCTACGCGGCTTGTGACATTCCGTCGAGCTTGTGACGGTTCGTAGGTGGCATCGTAGTGAAGTTGTTGAAGGAAGATGGGGAAGTCTGACCTAAGTGTGGGATTACGAAGTTCATGAAGGAACGTCATAGCCACGACGGTCTGTCCTGCTGGTTCGTCGTGATGATCAGAGAGTAGTCCAAGTACCCAAATTCCAAGAAGTATAAGTGTAATGGAACAGAGACCGTCGACAGACTGTCGTGCTTGGAACGGTTCGTCATACCTGTTCGTCGAAAGTAATGAAGAAACCATCAGAAGGATTTGTAAAGTATAGGATGACGGAGGCCATGACGGCCTATAGTGACCATGACGGCCCGTCGTGACCACGACGGCCCGTCACTAGGCTCGTCGACTCGGATGCGGCTTGACAGATTCTCAGCAATTACAGTCCTTCTTTTATTAGGTATTTGTTTTTTATAAATAGTTGGAAAAACCTCGTTTTTGGGGTTAGACTCTTTGTGGTGAGACTCTTTGTTGTTAGACTCTTGGATATTAGACTTTGTGATTGTTATACTTTTCGAGAATCTTTAGTCCTCGGTTAATTTATGTAATTGATATGCTTTTTCTGGAGTTGATTGTTGGTGTGTTTGTTGATTAATTAAGTGCACTTCTGGATTTTATTCTTTCTCATTGAAGTAAGTGCATAAATTCTTATATTACATATATGAATATTGTAATTATGACTATGGGTAACCAAATTCCAGAACTAGGCTTATGGGAACTATGGGTGAATAATAAGGTAAATCTAACTAAAATAACAATTCTAGAATAGTGTCTTGCATGTATTGATAATTCTTTCATTTAGAAGTCTTTTGAACGGATGGAAACCGTTAGAACTCGCCTTAATGCTACTTGCCGGACCAAGGAGGTAGATAATAGGAAAAGAATTATCAACATAGATTTTGTGTATACTATCTAATAGACTATTATTGATTGGTACGAGGTAATAACTTAGTCAAATATTGAATACAATGCTTAATATGAGGTAAAGGTAATGGTTAGTATAGCAGCACCCATAGCCGGACCAAGGTGCATAGTGAAATTTTCTAGATGCCGGACCAAGGATTTAGAAATACATAACTTATCACTTTGCATGCAAGATACTGGGAAAGAATTGTTATAGTTAGAATTATCAAGTTAGGAACCTCTAGGGAACATGTAAACCCTAGTTACTTTTAATAATTGATTAAAATCCAAGATTTGATTTTGTTAGTTTGTTATTTTAATTTAGTTAGTTATTTTCATTCATCTAGAAATTAAAAAACCCCTTTTATTGTCTTTTGTTTCTAAGGAAATCATTGACTAAATAATAGTAATAATAGATTAAAGTTAAGTTTGAACTATTTTCCTTGTGGGAACGATCCCAACCTCATTAGTTGACTTGATAGAACTTGATATGCAAGATTTTGATGTTATTTTGGGTATGGAATGGTTTCATGGTTGCTTTTGCCTCTATTTATTGTACGACAAGGATAGGGAATATCAATTCTCAAATGATCCCATTTTTGAGTGGAAGGGAGGAAACTCAAATCCTAAGGGTAAGATCATTCATGTCTAAAAGCTTGAAAATTGATTGCAAAAGGTTGTCTCTACCACATAGTAAGAGTTAGGGAACTTGATTTAGAGGTTCCCCCAACAGAGTCGGTACCCGTAGTGAGGGAATTTCCGGAGGACTTTCCCCCTGACCTTTGAGGAATTCCTCCTGAATGGGAGATTGACTTCGACTTGGTTATGGATACACAACCTATTTCAATCCCTCCTTATCGGATGGTGCCGACAGAGTTGAAGAACATAAAGTCTCAACTCAAAGATTTGTTATATATGGGCTTTATTTAACCGAGTATATCTCCTTGGGGTGCTCCGATATTATTTGTCAAGTTGCTATGAATAATAAGTGCTCGCTCCCTAGGATTTATGACATATTTGATCAACTCCAAGGAGCTAGCTATTTTTCAAAGATTGACTTGAAGTCCGGTTATCATCAACATAGAGTGAGGGAGGTTGATATTCGGAAAATGGCATTCCAAACAGGATATGGTAACTTTAAATTCCTAGGGAGAATTAGATCCGGGAGCGAAAGAGATTATGAAAGTTCTCCCATGGGGCAACCCTGAAACAAGTTCGATGTCGTTTGGTCAAACAAATACCCTGACGTTATTTATTGACCTTTATCAACGAGTTTTTTGAAAGTATCTTAACTTGTTTGTGATTTTCTTTATTGATTATATTTTTATATATTCTAGGTATGAAAATGATCATATGAGACACTTGAGAATAGTTTTGCAAGTTCTCAAGGATAACCAACTTTTTGCTAAGTTAAACAAATATGAGTTTTTGTTGATATCAGTTGCCTTATTTGTCACATTGTCTCTAGTAAAGGGGTAGAGGTTGATCCAAGGAATACGGAAGTGATCAAAAGTTTTCTTAGAACTTTGAGTCTTACCGACATTCGAAGCTTTCTAGGTTTGGCCGGTTACTATAGGAGGTTTGTTGAGGGATTCTCATCTATCGCATCTCCATTAACCGCCTTAACATAAAAGAATTCCAACTTTTAATGGATGGAATCATGTGAAAAGAGTTTCCAATAATTTAAAGATAGACTCACCTCCGCCAAAGGGTTTGCGGTTTATTTTGATGCCTCCTAGTGGGTTTAAGGTGTGTGCTCATGCAACATGGGAAATTCATAGTGTATGCCACTAGAAAAACCCAAGCCACATGAGAAGAATTACCCAACTCATGACCTTGAGCTTGCTTCCGTGTTACTTGCATTGAAATTATGGAGACATTATCTCTATGGGGTACATGTTAATGTATTCACCTATAACAAGAGCTTACAATATATGCTTACCCAAAAAGATTTGAACCTACATCAAAGAAGATTGTTATAACTTTTAAAGGACTATAACATGAGTGTCATTTACCATCCCGTAAAAGCTAATGTGGTAGCAGATGATTTTAGTGGAGTGTCCATGGGTAGTTTGACGAATGTGGTTGATGATAGTAACGATCTAGTAAATGAGGTTATAGGTGGCTCGTTTGGATGTCCGACTAGAAGAATCTCCAAAAGGTGGTTTCGTCGTTCGCCACAACTCTGAGTCATCTTTAGTGGTGGGGTGAAATCCAAGAACCACCTTGATCCTCTATTAATGGAGTTACAGGAAACGGTCCGTAGTAAGTCTAATAAGTCTTTCTCTCAAGGATGGGTGCTTAGGCACCAACGAAGGTTGTGCGTACCGGATGTGGATGGTTTAAGAGTAATGATCATGGAAGAGACTCATGGCTCCTGGTATTACATTCACTCGAGTGCTACAAAGATGTACCGCGACTTACGAGAAACATATTGGTGGAATGGTATGAAAAGCGACATAGAGGACTTTGTTGCTAAGTGTCCAAATCGACCACAAGTGAAAAGGCCGGGAGGCTTGACTCAAAATATAGATATTCCTACATGGAAATGGGAGGATATAACATGGACCTTGTATTGGGGTTGCCACGTACTATCAGGCAACATGACTTGATATGCGTCATTGTGGATAGGTTGACCAAGTCCACCAATTTCCTTCCTGTGAAAGTCACATATTCGGCATAAAATTATGCAAAAATGTACATTAAAGAGGTAGTGAAGTTACATGTAGCCCCTTTGTCCATCATTTTTGATTTAGGTACTCAATTTACCTCCAAATTTTGGAAAGCTTTCTAAAGTGGGATTGGTACGAATGTGAAGCTTAGTACCATTTTTCATCCCAAGACGGATGGTCAAGCTGAACGCATTATTCAAACTCTTGAGGATATATTGAGGGCATGTGTCATCTACTTCAATGGTAATTGGGATGACCACCTACCGTTAATAGAGTTGTCCTAAAACAATAGCTACCTCTCAAATATCTCTATGGCACCCTTCGAGTCTCTTTATGGGAGAAGGTGCATATCTCCAGTTGGGTGGTATGAGGTAGGTGAGTTTGTTGTAATTGGTCCCGACATTGTCAATGAAGCCCTTGAGAAGGTTCGAGTTATAAGAGATATACTAAAATCAGCTCAAATTCGACAAAAATCGTATGCTGACAATGAAAGAGGGACCGTGAATTCGTAGTAGGAGATATAGCCTATTTGAAAATTTCACCCATGAAAGGAATGTTTGGAAAGAAGGGGAAACTTAGTCCTCGTTTTGTGGGCCCTTTTGAAATTTTGAAAAGAGTTGGGACTGTTTCCTATGAGTTGAGGTTGCCAAATCAGTATTCCATGATTCATCCGATATTCCATCTTTCCATTCTCAAGAAGTGTATAGGGGACCCGGTTTATATTATTCCTCTAGAAGGTTTAGGGGTAAAAGGTTATCTTTCTTATGAACAGGTCCCGGTTGAGATCTTGGACCACCAAGTTATGAAATTGAGGAATAAGGAGGTTTCCTCCATAAAAGTTTTATGGAGGAACCCGCTTGTTGAGGGTGTAAAATGGGAGGCCAAAATTAATGTTAGTAATTCATTATATCACTAATATGAATAATTTTGAACTTATCATGTTTTTTGAAATATGTGCATATTATAGTAGAAATTCATGCCTAAGTTGAGTTCTTGTCTTTCCATGATATATGTTTATTATGTGGCTTTCACTTGAGTGTGTTGTGTCCTATAAGTGTTCATGGAAGATTATATTGAGAATAATTTGATATTGTTTTAATAAGAAATCAACATGTCAACTCTTAATGTTCATATTGCGCTCATATTGAAATGGAGAAGGTAGTACCTCCTTATGTGATATGAAATGTTGAGATTTTGTTATAAATATGTGTGGAGTAAGTTCCGAATTGTTGAAGCCATGTTATGTGTTGAAAGGAGTTGATATTTCCTCCTATGAATTGTGACTCATTCTATTGTATTGTTGGTTTGTTGCTAGTCTTGAGTCTTTTTTTCCTATTAAAAGATTTAGAGTGTCATTCGGGAACGAATGTTTCCTGGGGGGGGAGTATTGACACACCCGAAAATTTCCACAACTTATACTAGAGCCATATATGTTGATTAATGATGGTTTCAAACCTAAATATGTATAAGTAAATTGTTTGAGAAGTATTGGAGCAATAGGATTGATGAAAATCCTTAACGTCCGGAAACTAGAGGAATATAACAGGTTGACGTCCCTATGTTTGGTGAAGGTTTCCGAGTGTCATATGGAGTCAAAAACTTGAATAAAGTCTTTTAATAGGTATATTGTAGTATATAGAGTAAATACATTCAGTCACTACACCACAAGGACCACTACAAAAGTCCTTGGGAAGGACCTGAACATGGGTGAGCCAGTTGCAAGGGTAGTTGCGCACAGGCAGATTATGGTGGCTGCTGCGCGATGCACAGCCATCACATGGGGCTTTGAAGTTGCCTCGAGACGCGGGGATGACATGTACCCTACTTCCTCATCTTAAAATTCGAAAATAAATTGGGGAATAAGCCTCACGACGGGCACTAACTTCCAAGATATTGCAAAAGTCATATTTTGGGTGTTTAGACTTCAAAAATAAACCAATTTAAGTGAGGGATCTTTTGGGTAATTTAATGGGTGACAATAAAATGTAATAGGTTCAGTTTTAGGTCAATTTTAACACTAAAATCATGTCCCAAAAGTTGAAATCAGAAATCACTCTCATCTCCCAGAAATTCTCTCTTCCTCCAAAACTCGGTTGAAGACTCATAAAACTCCAAGAAGAAGATCAAGCCTTCAAATTTTCAATGCAATTTAGCGGATTTCTCATCTATAATGTATGGTTTCTTTCACTCTTGGGAACCCTTTACCAAGAGGTCCTTCAAAAGATTATTTCTAAATCCACCCAAACAATGGTTTATCTCCTTACGTGGGTCATCTTTGTAAAACGAAATTGTGAATCAATTGTGATGAATTATGATGAATTAGTTTTTTTAAGTGTAAACTAATGTTTAATATATTAATTCCTATGAATTTTACCTTGACCCATGTCCTTCCGCCAAATCCCTAAACTCTTGGATTGATTGAGGTGCATTGTTGAGGGTGATGAACGTGTCACTTCTTTACTTTGATTCTAGTTATGATAATACTTCATGAATTGCCCTATTTCATATGGTTGTTGTGAATTCTTCGGTGTTGAGGGGTGAAGTCCCATCAAGGGAAATGAGGTATGATCTTGACTCTTCTTTGATCTAAATGATGAAAGGTGAAATTACTTAGATGACAATGATGCTATAGCTAATGTGTTGTTGTGATTTTGATGACATGATTCCTTCAACCCTAACCCTAGATACATGTATTGGCTATGATTTATGTGTGCATGATATAACATGAATATTGTGTGATTGAATGTAGTTTCTCATGAACATGATGAAGGGTTGAGTGAAAGGTTGAAATCACTTGCTATAGTGATAAAAGTTAACGGATAGTTCTCACTTGTGGTTACCTATGAACTTTTATGACAAGAGGTTTACCTAAGGGTCTAGAATAGACTAATTTTAACTTGTACAATGTAATAATATTTCTACTAAATTGAATGAATGCTTAGCACCGAAAGGGAATATAAATGAGATGGAGGTATCATATTACTAAGACCAGCCTCCCACATGGGTTTCCTCATGTTAGTATGTTCGGATCACCTAATAATGTGTTGTCTCTTGAGATGGAAACCTCCACGTTAATAAGTCAAGGATTCTATGAACAATCTCATAAACACTTAACTATGTGCCCACATAGGACTCTAAGTTAGTGGATCCACCAAGATACCTACGTATGAATGGTTAAAGCTTAGGCACATTTTAACCCTCTCTTTTCAGTGTGGGAGTAAAACAACGAATTCCATGCAGCTCACATGGTCTCATGTCGGTTATTTCACTCCTTACCTAAAGTAAATGTAAATGAACAAGTTAAATATGTGAACTCTTATTAGGGTTTTCTTAAAGGATACTACATAGGAAGAGAGACGTCTGGGACTTCTCTCACTCATTGAACATGTGGGATCCTAAGAAATTGTTCTAGTAGTGTTCGGTTATGATTATGAATATGATTATGATTATGTTGATAAGATATTTCTGTCACCTATTAATCATGTTATGATGACTTTAAGAGAATATGTTGTAAGTATGAAGTGAGTTGGTTCATGTTACGCTATGATTTTGACTAAATTGTTCGTTTCTCATGCATTGATAATTTTTGGGGACAAGAGTCATACTTAGTATATGTGGTTTGTACCAACCCATTTTTTCTCCCTTTATTCCAAACATTTTAGGTTCGGGACATTTAGGAGATTCATGGTCATTGAAGAAGAAGAAGAAATGGCTCTTTCCTAAGTCAATTTGAAAGTCTTCATGAATTCCGAGGATAGAGCCACTCATCAAGCCTTATTAGTTTTGTCTATGTTTGTGACAATCATTCCATTCTCATATTGAGACTTCATTGTAGATTATATGGCATATTGTAATAGACTAAGGGATATGCCGAAACTATTGTGATTCACTTTATAGATGGTTTAATGTAAGACAAAGTATTAGACTAAATTCCTATATGTTGTATGTTATTTATGCGAGAATCCAATGTATGCTTCCTATGTAGAGGTCTATGTAAACCTCCTTTCTATATAAGCATAAGTTTTTAATATTTCCGTATTTTCTTACCTATGATGTACAATGTAGAATGCTAAGTGCTTCTCTTAGTCCTCTTAGAGGATGAAGACGCCAGTTATGCCTATGTGTTCTTTGGGTCTTAACATTTCTTTTCAATATTATGAATAGATTAATATGTATTTAAACTAAATTATGTTATTTCTTTATGAATTGGTCTAGTTTTTAGAAGATGACATATTCCCCTTAACCCTAGGTTGTGATGTTGATATGCATTAAGTAATATTGGTTCAATTGACTTGGTTATTGGTTGAATTACTACTAGATGATGTTACTGTATCAATCATGAATATTTTGAGATGAATTATATTCCTATTATGCTAGTTCTTGAGTAATTCATCTAGATTATGACTTTGACCTACGTCTCTTTATCTTAAGCTATGAACTAGTAATGTATTGTGATGTAGTGATTCAAATAGCCTTGTTATTATGTTCGTTATTGTTATATGATGATACTATAACCTAATTGGGTTGAGTTAACAGTTGATGGTTAGACCTTGATGATGGATTATGAAGGAGACTTGATAAGTAATGCAATCTGTATTCCTTAACTCCAACTGTGATAAATTGTGACTAATTGATGATATTTCATTGAAATATGCCTTATGTAGGATTAGCGTTAATATGATGTTGAATTGAAATTTCTTAACTATGGTTTGTGAGGTGTTGACTAAGATGTAAATGTTATAAGGATTGTGATGGTTTACCAATGTGGCTTATTATACAGTGATATGTAAATGTGTTAACTTCACTTATATGAATTGTAATGAAACGACTATACTCATGCAATTATTTGAGCTATGATGATGATGCTTATACAAGGGATAGACCCTATGACCTACATTATGCTATGATGATTAATAATGACATTAAAGAAATTTGAAAAGGGACTCTAGCTTAGCGCTGAGTGAACTAGAGTGAGGAGTGTACCTTCCCACATAGCAAAGGTAGAATCACTAATGTACTCTTGAGATTGAAGATTGTAATTCATGTAGCATAAAGAGGGTCCCAACTATATCTCCTTGTTCTTGAACTATGTTTCCCCCATACGAATACTAGCAAGTGGATCCATACAGTTTCTATGTTCATGTTTTGTTCTACATTGGCAAGTAGTCCGCCTTCGTTCGGTGTAGTGATCCATGACAACGGATTCCACATTAACTCATGTGGTCTATGTCGGTTAAGGCAAGATGTTCCCAAAAGGTAAAATGAACTAAAGTAATGAGCTCTAACTAGAATAACGTAAGGGGTTTAGCTTAGTCTAGGTAGGGGTATGGGACTCTACCTACACATTGCACTAGTTAGCCTTGACGGAAGTTTAGGAGGATGTTATTATATATGAATATGCATATAATTGGACATGTTATGTATATGATTATCTTGCACTTTGATGATACTACAAGATGATTGGTTTCACTTATGAATATGTTTTGGTTTATATTTCTAAAGTATGATGATATGTACTCTTATATTATATGCTATGTGAAGCTGGATCTTAGTCATGGTTCTTGTTGAGTTTACTTTATTTAGTGAGGTTATGGGGCTTTGCTTGGTTATTGCACTTGTTGACTTAATAAGGATTCATGGTAATTGTCTTGCTTTGGTTATGTTATGACGAAATCTTATTCAGGCTTGTGACTATTATAACTTGATGATAGAGTTTCTTTGACTATGTGTCCATATATATGATATGCATGTTGACCTGACTAGACAAAGTATTGTTGATCTTGTGATGTACATTCTTTAGACTGAATGATTATGCCTTATTGATTCGCTATGGTCTTCTTCAACATGCATAAGACTTTCTAAATGAAAAATAGCACGTGTTAATGAAATATCCCTTTTTTAGCATTATTTGATAATATGTGTGCATGTGGTCTCATACTTAGTACAAGTGGTGTAATAACCCCAATTACTCCTTTTCCCCAAACATCTTAGGTTCCAATGGTTAAAGGGCTTTGAGACAACATTAAAGGAAGGCTTGAAATTCTTATTTATCCAAGTTAGGTAGATCCTCACTTTTCGAGAGAAATGCAACTATAAAGCTTATAAAGTTTTTTAAGTTTTAAGACTCTTATGTGCTTTCGTTTTTATTTGAATACTAAACATTGTATGACCTATATGTGCTCTTGTTATATTGATGTATACGATAGGCAAAAATTTTTACACTATTGTTTGATGGTTGTGAAATGAGACATGTTTTTTTAGAATATGTTATATTCTATATATCTAAGTGCAATAAAAGTACAAGACTAAGTAATCTTCTTATATGAAAGGTCTATGTATGCTCGATATATACATTGTGTGTATGTAGAGGTATATGTAAATCTGAATGTAGAAGTAGTCAGATGTTTTTAAATTTTCCGTATTTTGGCCTATGAATGTAATGATGTAAGCTAAGAGGCTAGTCTTAGTCCTCAAAGAGGACAACGATGCCGGTTCCATCTGGGGATACTCCCCGGCTGTGAAAGAGACTTTAAGTGAACCTACCTTCCTCATTGGAAGGGACACCACTCAATATCTAGTTCACTCGGCGATAAGATAAATATTCCCTTTTTGAAGTTACTTAAAGTCTTCCATAACATTAGATTATGTCATAAGTCTTAGTAGAATAACTCCTTGTATAAAATGATCGTAGCTCTTAGGATATAGAATGAGAACTTCTTTTCATTACAATCCAATAATAAGTGAGAACAATACATCATAGTCTTGGTAATAAGATGCATCAGAGAATTCCTTTCAATCCTGTATAACCTTACTTTATCATAAATCACATTCATCATCACCATAGCCTAATAATATATGCATAGTATCAACATTTACACTCTAATTGAATAACAACATCAGTTATAGGCCAGCATCAACATAATAGTGTAATCATGATCTTAGAAGACTTGCCTATGGCTTCTAAGAATCTCATCAAGTACCTCATCTTCAATTCTATCATATTAATCCCTTAAATCAAGAATTTATCATCACATATTTGTAAATTCATAAGAACACATTCAATTACTACCCCCTCAATTATAATCAACCTAATTTATAAACTAGGCTTAGGGAAAGAAGGGTGTTCATGAACCATTATAGAGATTCAGGGCAAATTTTTAAAGAATTATTGAATCATCACAGAAAACATTTAAATAACAAATAATAATGTAATTTAAACAAATAAAATTCAACATTGAAAGTAAACTAATGGAATCGGATGAGAACGTTGAAATTGAAGATCTTTGAAAACTAACTTTGAAGATCCTCTTGGGGAAAAGAGTTCCAAGAGTTAATAGATTCCATACCTTGAGTGTTATTGAAGGATAATGAAGTAAAACTTTATTCTTGACTCCCTGGGTTGACCTTGTTCTTTCTCTTCCATGGTATCTTAGGGTAGTGAGAGAAACTAGAGAGAAGTGAGAGTTCATTGGGTTTCGGGAAATATGAGGTGTTAGGTTAGTTTAATGACATAGAACCCTTTTATAGTCCTAAACTAACTAATTAAAAATGTCCCTAACAATTAATTAATTAACTAAATATTTATCTAACCACCCTCAACTAATCTAAAATTGGACAGTGAAACAGGGTCCCAAACGATGTCGTTAATCCATGGGATGTTGACTAGACCAAAGACCGTACTGGTTATCGTGGTTTGGTTCAGAGACCTGTTTTTGGGAGATTTTGATGAAATTTTTATGTTTCAACTAACGATAACCATAAATTTGTCATTCTCCCATCGACGGCTCCTCATTTGCGTTCTCAATGGTGCACTATTTTGTATTGTTCTTGAGGTCCAACATCGTATCCTCCTCAAGGACCCCTAGGATTTCCTTGGGTAGCATTGCAAGGACGTTTCGACTCTAAACACACTGAAAAATATATTATAAATCTTATCATTAAATTTGGCTTTGATCCGACTCTTAAAACCCATTGAAACATACCACGGCACAGTAGCTGACTTTCACTAGTCTTCGGTCGTCGATTGAGTTTATTACCTTTTATTAAGTTTAGAAACATTATTTTAAGTCATAGTTCATCAAGGGAGGCTCTAGACTAGGTCATTGAACTTACGAGGTGTAACGATATCCCCCCCGCCATGGGGAACATTCGTCATTGAATGACACTTTAACATCTTTTTAGAATTATGACTCAAGACTAGCAGCCAAAAAAACACATGATACATAATAATGATTCAAAAATCAAAGGAGGAAACATTCACTACATTCTCAACCCAATAAAACATCATATTGAGGTAAAAACTTCATGAATTACTAAATGATACATATTTGATGATTTCACATGTACAAGGATGAATGTCCTTCTCCATTCTCATATAGTTCAATACATTCAAAAAGAAGCACTACATGATTTCATAGCTTCACACTTGGGCAATTTGAAAAGAAATATCACCTAACTCAATATACTAGGCATGTAATCAAGTATTACAAAATATGAAGAACACATAAATCAAGGCATATATAAAACATAAATTTTTCACAATATCTTTGCATACAGAAGGGAAATTCATATAACTTCACAAGATGCTTAAGAAACTTCATAGATTACACTAAGGAGAAGTTACTAACCTCAACCTTTATTATAAGAGGAAGGAAAAAGATGATGGTATCCGGACATCATGATGACCTCGGCTTCCCAATAAGCAATCTCCATATGTTGGTTATTCCAATATCCTTTACAAAAATTACTTCTTTATTCCTCAATTTCTTCAGTTGCCTCTCTAGGATCTCAACTGTTACCTCTTCGTAGGAAAGTTTAGCATCAACCTTTAATCCTTCTAGAGGAAGGATAAACAGAGGATCGCCTATATATACTATTTGAGAATGGATAAATTGAAAACCAGATGGATCGGATCCATCATAATAGGTAACTTCAACACATAGGCGACACTTCAGATGTGTTTCATAACCTCATATGGTCCCATATATCAGGGACTAAGATTCCCTTTCTTCCCAAACCTCATCACCCCTTTCATGGGTGATAAATTCAAGTAGACCATATCACCTACCATAAATTCAAGGTTCCTTTTTCGATTGTTGGCATAAGATTTTCGTCGACTTTGGTCTGTCTTCAAACAATCCCTTATAAGTCAAACTTTCTCCACACTCTTCAGGACATAACAGAGAAAACTCACCTACGTTAAACAACACAATTGGAGATCTACTTCTCCTCCCAAAAAGGGCCTCAAAGGGTGCCATGCAAATACTCCAATGGTCACTATTATTGTAGGCGAATTCAATCAATTATATGTGTTCATCCCAATTACCCTTAAAATCAATCACACATACCCTCTACATTTCCTCCAAGGTTTAGATGATTTGTTCCTCCAAACAATCCGTTTGTGGATAAAATGTGGAACAAAATTTCACCTTAGTACCTATTCCACTTTGGAATGATTTGCAAAACCTAGAAGTAATTGAGAAACCATATCTGACATGATAGTAAAGTGAACCCCATGCCACCTCACAGTTTTATCAAAGATACAATTTAGCATAATCCTACGCTGAATAAGTAGCTTTGACGGGGATAAAATCGGAAGATTGGGTCAATCTATCCATAATAACCCATTTTAGGTCATTTTGCCTCCGGTTTTGAAGCAACCCAACAACAAAATCCAATTGACATCTTCCCACTTCTCAGTAGGAATACCAATTGATTAATTTAACACTCCCGATCTTTGTTTCTCCTCCTTAACTTGTTGACAATTAGAACATTAAGCCACAAACATTGCTATATTCTTCTTCAAACTGTTCCACCAATAGACCTCTTGTAGACCATGATACATTTTGATGGAACCAAGATGAATAGAATATAAGGAACCATGAGCTTCTTTCAAAAAATTTCTCCTAAAGTTGTCAACATCCGGTACTCAGCTTTCTAAGTACCAATTCCTTCAAATCTATCAACAGAGTTATGATGAAGAGTGAAATCCCCTTTTTCAGAATCTTCTAAGTGAACATCCAACCGTGAAAATCTATGAACATCTTTCACAATCTTTTTCTTACCCTCTTCAACATGAGACATACTACCCATAGTAATTTGACTTTAAGAATCCTCAACACATTTTCTTTTTTTGTGGTAAAAGACACTAATGTCATATTCCTTCACAAGCTCAAACCACCTTCTTTGCTGGAGATTTAACTCCTTTTGAGTGAACAGACATTGGAGAATCTTATGGTCAGTGAATATGCCTACATGAACACCATATATGTAATGTCTCCATATTTTCAAAGCAAATGCTACGACCGCTAATTTAAGATTATGAGTTAAATAATTCTTCTCATGTGCGTTGAGTTGTTTCGAGGCATAAGTTATCACCTTGCCGTATTGCATAAGGACACAACCTAAACCTACTCGAAAAGCATCATAATACAAAAAAACTCTTTGGTACCCTCGGTAAGGTCAACACTAGAGCAGAGGTAACCGTATCATTCAACTCTTGAAAGAACAATCGTCCAACCATTCAAACGTCACTTGGTTTTGAGTTAGTGTTGACAAAGGAGAAGCAATAGATGCAAACCACTCAACAAATCTACATTTGTATCCCTCTAGACCCAAGAAACTATTTATGTTAGTGGGAGTTAAAGGTCTAGGACAATTCTGCTTCTATATTTTTCGGGTCGACCTCTATACCCTCACTTGAGACAACATGGCCCAACCGATCTCAATCAATATTCACACTTACTAAATTTATCAAAGAGTTTATGCTCCTTGAGCACCTTCAATATTAGTATCAAATGACCCGTATGCTCATCCTCACTCTTGCAATATATCAACATATGATCAATAAACACAAAAAAAAAGAATCAAAATAATTCAGGAACACCCTATTCATAAGGTCCATAAAAGCTGCTGCATCATTAGGTAACCCGAAATACATAACTAGGAACTCATAGTGACCATACCATGTTAAGAAATTCGTTGTAGGAATGTCAACACCTCTCACCATAAGTTAATGATAACCCGACCTCAAGTCAATTTTTGATAAATAAATCACACCTTCGTGTTAATAAAATATATCATAAATTTTAGGAAGAAAATACTCATTCTTAATAGTGACCTTGTTCAATTATCGGTAGCCAATACACATCCTAAGAGACACATCTTTCTTTTTGACAAATAATACCGGAGCACCGCATAGATAGATTCTTGGTTGTATAAAACCCTTTTCAAGCCAATCCTTGAGTTGAGACTTCAACTATTTCAACTCAGTTGGATCAATCCGATAAGGAGGAATTTAAATGGGTTGTGTATCCGACAATTAATCTATGTCAAAATCTATTTCCTCTTTGGGAGTAATTTTGGTAAGTCATCTGGAAAGACTTCAGGAAAATCCTTCACTATGGGTATCCACTCTAAAGGAGGAATCTCGAATTTAAAATCATTGATCCTCACAACATGATCTTATTACTACCATATGCAAGCGGGAAGGTGCGTCCTTGTTCAATGCGGATGAGGTATTACTTATGGATTCTTATGTTCACTCTCTTTGGGTTCGTGCAAGTTCTATTTCTACATGTAAAAGGATGAGAACCATCACTTCTAGTAGCATCAGGTCAATTGTGGTTTCGAATGATCAGGATCCACTCTCAAATTCTCGGGGTGACATAGATTTTATAACGAACCTGAAATGAACTTGTAATACCTCTAAAATGACTAAGGTGAAACTAGATCCTAACAATTTGGTCATGAGGTTTAAGGTCCTAAAATGTTTTATAATTTGGTAATGTGGCAGTGTCTAAAGTATTAGGTAAATTGGAAGTTAATCATAAGGGGACGACAAGGACATTCGACGACTAGTCACCGATGTGCTTCACGTGTGTTTTATGTACTTATGAGAGTATTATTATATTATGAGGTCCTTATATGAGTAATAATATTGTTTATAGGTAGTGTGTAAAGTTTCATGAAGTTTGGAGGTCAAAAATTTAAGAACGTCGATGACATTCGAAAGTTTTGCCTTGAAATGACCTTGTGTGTCTTCTGTTTCATCGAGTTTTATGTGTTCATTTTGCTTGAAATTTATGTGGGAAGTTATAAACTTATACAATCATATTTGGGCTGGAAACATCCGGTAAAAAGTCCCCAAGTACCAACAAAGGGTCCTTGAGGAAGAACCCATCATATGAGCCAAAAGTTGTGAAGCCAGCCCAACCTACGGTTGGCAATCGACGACTAGTAGGTCAGTCGACACCCCGTTGGTGGGAGGCGTAGGTGGAAACTTAGGCGTGGGAAGGATAGCTATCAAAGTACCAGACTCTGACACAAACCACGAACCAACAGGATGGTCCATTGGTTGGGTGACGGGGCGTAGGTTTGGCAGTTGTAGGTTGATCCTCTAACCTTATAGCTTACTGTAAAATGCAAAGGTGAATTGGTAAATTCATCAAACATTCAAATAAGAGTTTGGGAGGTTTCTTAACGGTATTCTAGGTATTTTTATGAGGGTTTATAAGTCTTAATTACCTAGATGAGTTCATTCTTCTAAAATCAAAACCCCAATTCTCTAAGAAACTCTCTAGAACTTCATTGAAGCCAACACTCAAGGAAAAGATTGTATTGAATTTGATGGATAATTCTTAATTAATTTCACGGTTTATAATCATTAAGGTATGTGTTTTCATACTTTAATCTCCCTTCATCAAGTGGCCCAAAAATTCAATGTGATTTCTACTTTCTTGAGAAGATGAACTTGTCCAATACTGTAATCTATTCATGGGTTCTTGCATTAAAGGTTTTAAATAATTATATATTGATATTAATTAGATTATTTTAACATAATTAAACTATGAACCCATGTAATTCATGAATCCTAGTTTTTCACTACCTTGTGGATGTCATGATCTTGTCTTAATGCTTATAAATTCTAGTGTAGTTTTCTATGGTTTATTGAATGATGTAATAATTGTATTGATTTGATGTATAGGCTTTCTTATATCAATAAATAAATATATATATATATATATATATATATATATATATGGAATTGACTAGATTAATTGAATATTGTGATTTTTATATTGAATTGATGATCATGGCCATGGGTAAGTGTCTTTTGGTATTGTATTGGATGATAAAGCTATGGATTGAAGTGGTGAGAATGGATTGGTGGTACGCCTCCCTGATTCTCTTTATTTTATGAACTGTAGCTCTTAAATTATGTTGGGATAGGTTTGGTCCACTTATGGTGGCGGTGCTATGCGCTTTACTTGTGAATGATGTGGCCTCATCAATGTTACTTTTATATTATTATGATCATTGACTTGAAGGCACTACTTGATGTACTATGATGATTTGTGTAGTTGGTTTATGTGAATGTATGATCTTATCAATCTACATGTGATTAAGGTGAAAGTACGTGTTATTCTATTGATGTTGTTAGGTGATCATGTTAGACTATGACTATACCCTAATGTGTATACTTAGAGTTGATGAATGATTCTTCCTACTTGACTACATGAGTCTATGATGGTTATATTATTGATGTTATAGTAGTGTATAGGGTGACTTATAGATGATAATGGTTATTCCTATGTGCTTCTAAAATGATATTTAATATTTTATAAGGAGAATTCTTGGTATGTCTTGTGTGGTAGACTTGTGTCCCTTACTTGATACATGCATGAATGTGAATATGAAAACTCTTGACTTACTATACAAAAGCATCTTATTCTTGTATGTATGAATGACATGTGATCTTGAATGTTTGTAAGAAGGTCCTTTATGTGGATCCTTCAACCTAGTTGTAAGGTTATGATATCCTTGAAGTCAAAATTCGTAATGGTATCCTTCTTGTACGATGGTGGGCGCAAGATTGGTTGGCTGGAACGGAATGAAATCATGCTTAGGTAAGTCATTAAGTTGTCCTCTTCTCCATTGAAAGGCATCCCTAGGGGACCTCTTTGGTAGGGTGAATGTGATTGAGTTATGAACTAGATATGGAACCTCTTCATGTGATCCTTTATGTGAATTACTCTATGAGAACAAAGGCTAGCACTGAGTGAGTATGGTAAGGGAAGTAACTCTAGTACAAGAATGAGGCTAAAGTGAAAAGAAACCCTTCATATTCCTTAACCATGTTCCTACATGGGATGTATCCAAGTTCTACCATTGGCAAGTAGAACACCCTCCATCGGAATGGTCACTTCATATATTTATTATCTAAGAAATTCCTAAGAACGACTCTAGATAGGAATGTTGGTTGATACATTAGACATGATCTAAACGTAGATAGTCTTAAGGATTATTTCAGTAATCTTGAAGAGGTCATGCATGGGCATTCTCTTCTTGAATTACCTAAGTAAGTATTTTGATAACCTTCGTGAAGAGAATGTCATACTATATGTATGTTATTGTATAAGTGAGAATGATCTTATCCTAGGTACTCTAAAGGATCTCTGAAGTGTGTGCGAAGGTATTGTACAACGGTCGCTTCACAACTCACACATATGAACCTTAGAATCACCTTTGGTAGGAGGATCTCATGTTTATAATTTTGTGTATCATAAATGTATTTATCTCATTATAGGCAGTCTTAAGGATCATTTAGATATATTTTATGGGTGGTCTCTCTTTGTCTTACTTAATTTAGTGTTTGAATAATCTTTAGTGAGAAGATTGCATGCTAGAAAGGGGTCATTGTGAAGTTAAAAAACTTCACTATAATAGTGAATTAATTCACTGTAAAGTGACATGGTCACTATAACCTTTCCTGAAAATGTGATAAAATGCTTATGTGATATATTATGTGTTTCTAAGGTGTTAAATGTTGTTATTATGCTTATACTAGGATGTTTTAACAGAAAGAGCACATTTCCATTAAACACATATCACAACATTACACATAGCGCTCAATTCATGATGCACAAGCATATAAGAGCTCAACATTTCTTAACACATAGTGAGGAATTTCCTTCTCAACATTATCATGAGCTTAAATTACATCAAGGGTTTACCATGCTATCATTCTTTTCAAGACAACATAAAAACAACAAAATCTCAAGAAGACCACATGCTTACATATTTCATATAATTGCAAGAATAGAGTATAAAGGCATTTTTTATAACTCTAGTTGGTACTATCTTTTTAACAAAACATGCACCTATTTAGTAACAAGTCAACTTCATAATTATTGATAAATTTCTTTATTAAGAGGAATGTCTAACCACAAGGAGTAAAAAGATGAGGGTAGCGGGACTTCATGTCGGCTACAGCCTCCCATGTTGCACCTTCAACAAGATAGTACCTCCATAGAACTTTTACAAAGGCAACCTCTTCGTTACTCAACTTCTTGTCTTGCCGATCTAGGATCTCATCCAGATCCTCTTCATAGAAGAGATTCTCATCCACCCTTAAACCTTCAAAAGGAAAATTGGATACCAGGTGGCCTATGCATTTCTTGAGCGTACAAACATGAAAAACTAGATGAAATGAAGCTAGTTCACTAGGTAATTTAAACTCATTGGCAACCTTCCCAATACATTGTAAGACCTCATAAGGACCAACATACCAGGGACTCAAGTTCTTTACTCCTACTGTCGGCATAAGACTTTTGCCAACTATGGGTTGTCTTCAATCTATCTCTTTCGATTCTAACATTCTCTATACGCTCATAGATAATAATATGGACCAAGGAGTGAGGACTCAGCAACCTCAAACAATACAATCGGAGACTTAAATATTCTACCATAAAGAGCTTCAAAAGTTGCCATGGAGATGCTCTAATTGTAACTATTGTTGTAGGAGAACTCAATCAAAGGTAGATAATCATCCATAATCTCTTAGCATATGCTCAAGAGTTTGAATGGTACGTTCCGCTTGGCCATCCGTTTAAGAATGAAAAGGGGTTCAAAGTTTTACTTGAGTACCTAAACCCTTTTGAAAAGCTTTCCAAAAACGAGAAGTGAATTAGGAACCTCTTTCAAAAAATGATGGACAAAGGAATCCCATGAACAGCCACAATATCATTAATGTAGATTCTTGCATAATCTTTGGCAGTATAAGTAGACTTTACAAGAATAAACTGGGAAGATTTGGTCAACCTATCCAGAATAACCCATATTGAATTATTTTTCCTCCGGGATCGAGGCAACCCAAAACAAAATCCATATTGATGGATTCCTACTTCCATGTAGGAACAAGCATAATTTGGGTTAAACCACCCAATTTAAGATGTTCAGCTTTAACCTATTGGCAATTTAGACACTTAGTAACAAACTTTCTATGTCACTTTTTAAACCTTCCCACTAATAGACGTCTCTAAGGCCATGATACATTTTGGTGGCAACTAGATATATAAAATAACGACAACCATGGTCTTATTCTAGAATTCGATTTCTCAAATCCTCAACATCTAGTACACATAATCTCCCTTTTCTCCTAAGAACACCATCCCCCCCCCCTCTTGGGAGAATGACTCATTGAGCTTACTAAGTTCTGATTCCTTTTACTACATCAATAGAGGATCAAGATTCTACTTAGATTTCACGTCCAACACTAATGATGAGTCGGATTTATAATATACCATGAAACCACCATTTAGAGAATTTTCTAACTGCATACCTAATCGAGTTAACCTATGAACATATTTCACAAGTTCTTTCTTCTCTCCATCTACATGAGACATACTACTCATAGTTATATGACTCAAAGCATCTGCAACCACATTGGCCTTGCCAGGGTGGTAAAGGACACCATGTCATAATCCTTCCACAATTCTGACCATCTTTTTCGTCATAGATTTAACTGCTTTTATGTAAACAAATATTGAAGTATTTTATGGTCAATATACGCATCAACATGCACACAATATACGTAGTGTGTCCAAATTTGCAGGGCGAAACCTACAGCATCTAACTCAAAATCATCACGTGTATAATTCTCTCATGAACCTTGAGTTTCCTAGAGGGATAAGCTTTCACCTTTCCACGTTGCATGAGGACAAATCCCAATCGAACTCGAGAAGCATCACAATACACTACAAACCATTCATTACCTTCCGGTAAGGTCAATACCCGAGCAAAGGTAAGCTTATATTTCAACTCTGAAAACCTTTTTCTCAAGCTTCCCGACACTCAATCTTTACCTTCTTTTGGGTCAAGGCTGTCAAAAGAGAAGCAATTAACGAAAATCCATCAACAAACCTTATATAATACCAGACTAGAGCTATTAAACTTTCAATGTTGAGGAATTTAAAGGTATAGGCCAATTTATGATCGCATCTGTCTTCATCGGATCAACTTCTACACCTTCACCAGAGATAAACTTGGTGTTCTTTGAGGACTTGCAGTGACAACCTCAAGTGACGCTTATGATCATTTTCATTCGAAGAATATATCAAAGTATCTACAATAAACACAATCACAAATGAGTCAAGGTAATCTCTGAAAACTCTATTTATTAGGTCAATAAACATCGCCGGGGCATTTGTTAACTCAAAAGACATCACTAGAAATTCATAGTGACCATGTCTAGTTCGTAAAGCTGTTTTTGGAACATCTTCATCTCTCACCCTATGATGGTGGTATCCCGACCTTATGTAAAACTTGGAAAAGTAACTAGCACCTTGGATTTGATCAAATAGATCATCAATTCGAGGGAGAGGGTACTTGTTCTTTATGGTGACCTTGTTGAGTTGGCGATAATCAATACACATTCTAAGGGACTCATCCTTCTTCTTAAAAAACAAGACCGGAGTACCCCATGGAGAAATACTAATCTGAATAAAACCCTTATCTAGTAAATCTCTGAGTTTGAGATTTAACTCTATCAATTTAGTCGGAGCCATCCAATATGTAGGAAATGAGATGGGGTTCATATCTGGTAGAAAATCAATGCCAAAGTAAATTTACCATTCAGTAGGAATCCCTGGAAGGTAATTAGGAAAAACCTATGGATATTCCCTTGGTACGGAGACTGACTCAATAGATTGAGTTTCACATTCTAGGACCTTAAACCTCACAACATGGTATAAACTAACCTAGGCTATCATCCTATAAGACTTCAATCAAGAAATGATTTTAAAACCTTGACATAGAATTCCCCCCTTCCACTCAAGAATGGATTCATTTGGAAATTGGAACTTAAAATACCCTTGTTCTATAATCTATAGAAGCAAAACATGCATGAGGTCGATCTATGCACAAGATGATATCACAGTCAAACATGGCATGTTCTACCGAATCAACAATAGTGACTTTATTGGGTAGCATTAAAGTACATTTCCTATAGACTCTTTTTGCAACCACAGAGTCACACATTGGGGTACAAAGCGAAAAGGGTTCAATCAAAACATCGGGAAGTACATCAAACTTCCTAGCTACCAAAGGTATAACAAAAAAAAAGGGTAACATTAGGATCAAGCAAAGCATAAACATTAATGGAGAAGACTTGTAACATGCCCTTCACAACGTCCGTAAAGTTCTCTCATTCACCCCTAGCATTGAATGCGTAAAAACGGTTCCTTTTTGGAGCTTAAGAGCTCGGTCCGCTTGGTTGAATTGGCGATTGCACTTACCATGGATTCTCACATTAGGACAATCTTTCACCATATGGCCAACTTTGCCTCAACCATAGAAACTATTAGTCCCAACAAGGCATTCAGCCCCATGTTTCTAACCACACTTACTACAAGTTGGCCTTTCTCTTGGTGGATCAACATTTCTCCCCTTTTTGGGTATAGGATTGAACCTCTATCTTTGCAATTCTTGGAGAGATTTGAAGGGACTTGGTTTCAAAACCTCTCTTGAACTTAGGTTTGTCTTGAAAATCCATTCTACTTTCAGATGAACAACTTTCTAAAGACCTTATCTTATTAGCTTCTCTTTTACTCTTCCTTAGACAACTCTTCTCTACTTGTTAGGATAAACCATCAACCTAGAAAGATCCATATTTTCATGCAGCATGGCTTCATGACTTTCTTCTTCAAGCTCTTCAGACACGCCCATTACATAACGGCTAATTTCATCCCTAGCATTGGAAACCAAAGAACAAGCATATTTGGACAACTTAATGAATTTAAAGGAGTATTCCTTAACAGTCATACCTCCTTGACGAAGGTTGATGAACTCCTCTACCTTAGCTTTCCTTTGATCCCTTAGGAAGAATCTGTCAAGAAAGTCCTTTTTGAAGATCTCCCAAGTCATAAGACCACCTCCTAAAGCCCTACTCTCCTTCCACTGATTCTACAATGTCTGAGCCACGTCCTTAAGTTTATAGGCAGCAAGCTCAGCCTTTGCAGTAGTGCTCACCCTCATAGCAAAAAATATCTTGTAGACATCAACAAGAATGTCTTTGGGGTCTTCATCCACCTTGGATCCAAATAACATGGGAGGTTTCATCCTTGTAAAATCTCTCAAACGGCTAGCCATATTACTAGCGTGTTGGTTGTCTTGAGGAACTACCTCCATGTTATCTTGTCTCATAATGGCTTAAGCTTGAGTAGTGATGGCTTGGGCTATTTGAAGAAGGTTTGCCCTCACCTCACCATGTTTCATGGATGGAGTACTGACAAGAACATGCTCATTTGCAGCAGCTTGCACTTGAAGAGGAACTTGATTGCCTTGGGTATTAGCTCCCGCATTTGCAACCTGATCTCCTACTCTTCTCACGGCTTTTCTTCTTGTGTTCATCACCTATAAACACGAGAAAGGGATTATATGCTAAGAGACACATAGTGTCAAATCTCTAGTGGCACGACACAGGATTACAAAGAAAAAAAGAATTTCCTAATCATCACATCGCCCCTCATACATGATTGTGGCAAACTTCACAACCATGTACAAGACACTATGAAATGAGGTTTTAGTTATACATTAAACCTAAGTTATTTAACCTCATGCTCTGATACCCAGATTGTCACATCCGGATATCACACCCCAGATTCTGCCGGCATAGTCAACCTCTCTGAGGACTCAGACAAGCACTAGCATTCGTCATAACATGTCATCAGTTAAAATTGCAGAAACATTAAAAACTTTTAATATTATGTGAAGTATACTTAGACTTCGTACTTAAAAATCATGAAAACATACATATCAATAGTCTAAAAGTTGTCTCATATAAAAACCATCTAAAGAGTACGAATTAGTACTTAACCAATGAAAAGTTAATACGCCATATAGGCATTAATACAGAAGAATTCAAAGAAAATTTATGGAATAAAAAGTATTATAATAACTACTAAAGTCTTCATAAGCTAGAATACGACAAGATAGTATCCCCGAACATGAGGACCTACCAACACTTGGAGAAAGATTTCTAGGCTTCTTCAATCGACCTTCTTAATATTTAATGTACGTACCCTACATTTGTACTAATAAAAAGCAATGAGGTTAGTACTCCACATATACTAAGTATGGGTATATGCACATAACATTTAAGGACATGCATGAAAAAGGATCATTTCTTAGAAAAACATGCTAAGTCATATGAAAGTCTTCTGTGCACATACCAAAAACATATACAAGTTAAGGATTTCATCAACACAAAGCATGATCATAATAAAGTACATAATATCATAGAGTCGTATTAACATTTCATATTCAATAGATCAAATAGACATAACATACAAAATACATACCAATGATCCCATTCCAAACCAACAAGTGAAATGATCAGGTGAAGCCCCATAACCACACATCACTAAGTAGACAATATAGGAGACCATAAGTTAAGCTTTGCTTCATATAACCTGTAACATAGTAGTCATCATCTCATATAGAAATATACACCAATAACATGTTCATCGACATAACCAACATCATATAAGAGTAACATCATATATCATAAGCATCATACCTTTCATGTTATCATATTACATAAGAACAATCTCCTAGGACTTCTCTTAGAATCAACTTGTGCAATGTCTAGGTAAAGAACCATAACCTACCTATACTAAGAATACTCCTCAAGTAGCCCTAGTAAATCTCGATTTTCTTGTAATTCATTTTACTTTATGGACCATTCACCTTAACCAACATTAGACCATGTGAGCTAAACATGGAACTCGGTGTTATGAAACCTCACACCGAAATATGGTGGTCTATCGGCCAAACTAGAATCAAACATGACATAGCTTTCTATGTGGATCCAATAGCTAGTATCCTATGATGGAAACATAGTTCAAGAACTAGGAGATGTATTTGAGACCCATAGTTCTACATTAAACGGAAGCCGCTATCTCATGAGAATCATTGTGAACCTACCTACAAAATAGGGAAGGGACACCTCTCATATGTAGTTCACTCCGTTCTAAGATAAAGTCCATTTTTTATTAACCTTTGAGTTATAATTTTTTAATGTATATTATCTTAAGTTATAGGAGATTAGATCGCTGTATAAACATGATCATAAGATCTTTATGATTATATGAGAATTTTCTTTCATCGTAACCCTTCGTTTGTGAGATTAATAACATATCATAAATCATCTTTTGTAAAGCATACAAGAGAATATCATGAATTATCGTATTCTTATCATGATCTCACAAATTAGCATATTCATAGCCAAACATATATGCAAAGAATCAACATACATACTTCATTATCAATATAATATCATTTATAGGCTAAAATAAATATCATAATAAAAAAATTTAGAAGACTTATCTCTTGCTTCCAATAACCTTTATCAAGAACATATGTTTAATATACAACAATCATCCAACACCATAGTGAAATACTCAATAACATAATCAATACCAACTCTTCAAGTTATAGACAAGACCAATTTGTATTTAAGGATTAGGGAGAGGGTCATTCAGGAGATCATTCAAAACATAGTTCCAATCCCAACGTTTACATGCTATCAAGTAGTATATCTAACCCAATCAAAACCATAAATTTGACAACAAACATACTTCACACGAAAATATAACATTACAAGTCAATCATTTAACAATATACACTTAATCAACAAATAGAAAACCATTATTTTTCATCGATAGTCATAAACCTAGAGTTAAGTGTCACATCCCGAAACCACACCATAGAAGTTAGGGTACAATCTCAGATTCTAACCGGCGTACTCGACCTCCAGAGGTCTTATACAAGCCCTTACATATCACTCATTGCATAAACATAGTGAAAAGTAGTGCGACTTAAAACATTTCACTAAACACATCATAGTCTATAAAAACTCTTTCATATAAAGCAATTGAAAATACGAAGTCTCAATCTCATCATCTTAAGACACAATAATTCTTGGGACATGGCGGGGCCAATCAAAATACGAATATAGAAATACTTAGTCTATTACAGTACTTCAAATGGAAAACATAAAAGACATATATGCCCTCGTGTCAAAAGAGGACATACTTCAACTTTTCTTGAACTATGCTATGGTGCAATTCTTCCTTTCCAAAAGCTCCTCACCTACCAAGAACTATATAGATAGATACAAGCATGGAGTTAGTATAACCACATGTTCTAAGTACGGCATTATGCATAAAAATCATGAAAACAGACTTTTATTGGAAATAAGCATCTTTTCTTTTAGAAATCATATTATAATCATAAGAACAACATTTTAAAACTTAGAAACACATAAGATAACATTTAAACAAATTAATGCATTTTTAGGATTACTTAATAGTGAGTCGATTCACTGTTAGAGTGAAATCTCTTCACTGTACATAGAAGTGTTTAACCTTCGTTTTAAATATCCTTTTGCATGTAATTATCCCACTCAAAGTTATCCTAAGATTCACTTAAGTCACACACTGAGAGACCGCACACACAGCCTCTCTAGATGTGCCTAAACCAACCTTAAGATTACTTATAATGAGTTACATACACACTTCAATACATCAATTATATCAACACATAGAAACTATGACATTTCCTTGTCAAAGGCTAGAAATAGACTTACTTAAGTAGATCAAGTGGATAACGTCCATGACTGACCTCTTCATGACTACCTAAATAAACCTTAATACTTCCTATGTTTGGATCATGTCCACATAATCATTATCTTCCCTAACTAGAGTCATTTTTAAGACTCATCTAGCTAAGATACGAAGTGACCATTCCTATGCCCCCTTCACACCTTAACTAGAAATCCCTTAACTACTCTAGATAGGTACTCATTCCATTTACATAGTTCATAGCATTACTCGTTAGTTCATTAGTTCATTTAAGACTGATACATCACATAAAGGACATTAAAGTAATGGTCATAAAAAGACCTAGGGACTCTAACTAACACCTTCAAAGCCTATTATGAAATGTCTAGATAGTGTCTCATACCACTATCTAAACTTCATAGAACTTCTCTAAAGCTAGTAAGTATCCCACATGAGGCGAATAGGAAATAACCGACATAGACCATGATATCAAGAGATGGAACCGGAGTTCTAACCTACTCCGGTGAAGTTGTTCTACTTGACAAGGGTTGAACTAGGACACATCCCATGTAGGCACATAGTTAGGGAATATGAAGGGCTTTTATGCACTCTAGTCTCATTCTCAAGTAGAGGTACATTGTACTATTGCCTCATCCTCAAGTAGAGATACTTCCCATTACATAATCACTAGGTCCTAGACTTGGTTCTCATAGAGTAATTGACATTAAAGGATCACATGAAGAGGGTTCCTTATCTAGTTCATAACCCAATCACATTCACCCTACCAAAGAGGTCCACTAGGGATACCTTTCAATGGCGACTAATATAGCTCATTATGACTTTCCTAAACATTAATATGATGCAGTTCCAACCAATTAACCTTAAGTCCACCATTTTTTTACATGAAGGATACCATTACGGCTCTCAACTTCAATATTAATAACAAAACCTTTACCACGTACATGACCTTCTTAACATCCTAAACTGTCTCACATATATTTAATTCATATATGACAAGGGTTCACTAAGCCTACCTAGTCAATAAATCTCATAATCTCAAAACGTTCATTCATATATCAAGTAAGGGCCACAAGTCTACCAAACAAGACACTACATTCTTTAACTTTATCACATATAGCAAATCATCATTTAAAGCACTTAGGATGACCCTTATATTCTTAATTCCACCTATACATTACTATATCATTATCAATATAAACATCATAACTCATATGGATAAGTAGGAACAATCATGTATCAACATGTTAGACTACACATATAAGCACATAGTCATTGTCTAACATGATCACCTAAATAACATCAATAGCATACATATTCTTCCACGTTGCTTAACGAGTAGATAGATATCATCATATTTAAAATAATAAACTAAAAAAATATCCAAATTACTTCAAGAAGTGGCAACAAGGCCATGATCATCATATTGCATAAAGTAACGCCGACAAGGCCACGTCAATTACAAGTAAAGCACATAACACTTCCACCATAAGTGGACCCTACTAATTAAGATATAATTTATGTATAAATAACATAAAAATAGGGGAAATATTTCAGCTTACCACCACCACATCCTCATCACCTCAATTCTATGCTAAATCATTCAATTCAACCCCATAAGGCCCTTACCAATGGCCATGAACAATAATTCAATGTAGAAACTATGAAAATCAATGAAACTAGGTCAATTCACTAGAGATTAATCAATCTAAGATAACATGTATATCAATTGCATACTATTCATACATCATAAGAAAGCCCATAGAGATCTACATCATAATTCATCAACATTAAATCAATATCAAGTAACCCATAACATAGTCAAAATCTAGGGTTCATCCAATTAATGGTTTCATACATAATTTAGGTTAAAATCAGCTATACAATATCAATTGAATCATTATTCAATGATTAGAAATTACTAATGCAAGAACCCATGGTAGAATCAAGAAATTAGACAATTCAACTTAAAAACTTTAGAAAACATCTTCAGAATTGGAGCTCCATGATGAAACGAGTTTCAAGGATAAATATTCTTACCTTGATGAAGATAATTCTTCACTTTTATTAAGAATATCAACTCAAAACTCACACCAAGCTCTTCCTTGATTTTGGACTTCAATGGAGTATTTGGATGTTCCTAAGGGATTTTGGGGTTTTGATTTGGAAGAATGAAATATTCTAAGTGTTAAACACTTACATACATGTTTAATATACACCAAAGACCATTAATAAACCTCCAATACTCTTATTTAGAAGTGGGGTGAAATTAAAATATCACCCCTAACTTAACAGTCAGCCTACGTAGAAACAAAGGCCCACATACAGCTGCCAATCGACGAGGCGTCAGTCCACAAATGGACCGTTCTTTCCTCCGTCAACTGGGTAAGATCCTGGAAAATAGATGATTTTATTCCTAGGATAACTCCCAAACAACTACATGCCACCCACAGGACGTCGATTGAACCACTCGGCGTTGACTGCATCCGTAATTTGGGCTGTCTTTGGAAATCTTGACACCAAGCTTTGGGTCCTTCCTCAAGGATCCTTTGTTGGTACACGGGGATATTTTCTTGTACTTTTTAAACCCCAACATGATTTTAGATGAGTTTTGAACTTCTCACAAAAATTTCATCGAAAGCAAAAATGGAAAACGCGACGAAACATGCCTAGAAACACAAGGTAATTTCAAGGCACATCTTTCAAATGTCTTGGACGTTTTTGGACGTTTGACCTCAAACCTCCACGAAACATGACACACTGACTATAAATTCTATAATAAGTCATTTAATGACCTTAAAACATCATGAATCAAACATAAAAACATAGAACCACATATGAGGCACATAGGTGACTTAGTCGTAGAACGTCTTGGTTGTCCCTGGACGTTTGACTTCAAATGCACCAAATTCTTTAGAAACTGCCTCAATATCATATATTTTACCTATTTAGGACCTTATACCATCAAGAAAAACATGTTAGGCACTAGTTAACCTAAGTCATTTTTGTGGTCTTACAATCCCCCCCACTAGGACAACATTCATCCTCGAATGACACATGCCACTCTCCGAACACTTCCAAGAATATTGATTCAACTAGTAGCTAATAACCATAACATACAACATACAATAAATAAGAAACATCAATTTCACATAGTCAAAAGATTTACAACACAACAAGAACTAGAAGATAATTCTATAACTCATCATGCTTCAAAACTCACACGCTTATTCCAAATAACGAACACTCATTTAATATTTACTATCATACTCATATACATTAGTTCTAACCACATTAGAAAAATTTTATACCAAAGAATAAATTAGTCACTTTTCCAAAATTTTAACATTGAACTGTTTTAATGCTACAGTGATTTTTACCAATTTTGCAAAAATGCGACTTTTAGGCAATTCGTGATATAAACATGCTAATATGCAAAGCAACATCAATCATATAAACACATCTTACAACATAATCATACCTTCATAAAATACACAATGAAAGCAGTTAATGAAATACAATTTCAACAAAACTCCTAAACATCATGCACATGCAAAATCCTTTTATATCATTCTATCCCATTTACTAACAACAATCCCCTACTTAGAAGAAACTCATATTACAACAAGATAAAAAGAGAACTTATCAACATCATCATCACTCATTATCATCCGTCTTTGATCCTCTTTGTCGGGGTGTATAAAAACGCCTATTTATTGAAGTATCTTCTTTGGGGAACTAGGAGAAACTTTCTTACTCTCCTTTCTTGTAGCCACAATAGTAGGACACTCTCTCACCTTATGTCATACTAACCTTATCCATAGCAACTACTTGTACTTGCTAGAGACTTCCCATAGGGTCTCTTTTCATAAGTGACACATGTAGGCTTTTCATTTTGAGAACAACCTTTTTTTTTCAAATTTCACCTTAGCACTCCAAGGATCTTCTTGAGTTTGTGCCCTCTTCTTAACCCTAGTTTGTTCATGATCACTAGAACCACCCCTTTTCAAGTTTCTATCCATCCTCCTAAGTTTATACTCTTCAAATTATTTTGCATACACCATGAGTCTAGATACGGTCATATCATCATGTAACATAGCCATACGACATTCTTCCCTTACTAAGTCGGCTACACCGATCACGAAATGACTCATTTCATCCCTTGGATTTGACACAAGATAGGGAGCATATTTGGACATCTAAGTGAACTTCAAATAGTATTCATCAACACTCATATTACCTTTCTTGAGATTGATAAACACCTTTACTTTAATTTCTCTTATCTCACGGGGAAAGTACTTACTAAGAAAAACATCCTTAAATTCTTCCCAATCAATAGGACCCGACTCCTCCGGCCTAATGCCTCTCCATTGTGTATGCCACATTTTAGCCACATCTTTCAATTTATAAGAAGCCAACTCCGATTTATCCTTAGATATTACTCCAATAGCATGGACTATCTTGTACACCTCATCTATAAACTCTTGGGGATCCTGTAACATCCCAATACCACATCCTAGAAGTTAAAGTACAATCTCGGATTGTAACCGGCATACTTGACCTCGCGGAGGTCTTATACAATCCCTTTCATATCATTCATCGCATGAACATAGTGAAAAGTTGTGTGGAATTTAAACTGTTCACAAAACATAAGAGAGTCTTTAAAATATCTTTCGTCTAAAGAAATAGGAAATACTAAGTCTCAATCTCATCATCTTAAGGCATAAGAAGACTTAGGACACAGCCCATACTTCAAAATAACAATATAGAAATACTTAGTCTATTACAATACTTCGAATGGAAAATATAAAAGACAAATATGCCCTTGAGTCAAATAAGGACATATTTCAACTTCTCTTTAACGATGCTACGGACCAAGTCTTCCTTTTAAAAAGCTCCTCACCTACTAAGAACTATATAGATAGATAAAATCATGGAGTTAGTACAACCACATGTATTTAGTATGGTATAATGCATAAAAATCATGAAAACAGACTTTTCTTGGAAATATGCATATTTTCTTTTAGAAATCATATTATAATCATAAGAACAACAATTTATAACTTAGAAACAATAAGATAACATTCAAATGAACTAATGCATTTTTAGGATCACTTAACAATGAGTCGATTCACTGTTACAATGATGTTTTTTCACTATACAGTGAAGTGCTTAACCTTCAATTTAGACACCCTTTAACATGTAATTATCCCATTGAAATCTATCCTAAGATTCACTTAAGTAAAACAAAGAGAGACTGAACATACACCCTCTCTAGATAAGCCTAAACTACCCTTAAGATTACTTACAATGAGTCACATACAAACTTCAAGACATCAATCATATCAACACATAGACACTGTGACATTTCCTTGTCAAAGGCTAGCAAAAGACTTAATTAAGTAGATCAAGAAGATAACATCCATAATTGTTCTCTTCAAGACTACCTAAATAATCCTTAAGACTTTCTAAGTTTGGATCATGTCCACATAATCAACATCTTCCCTGACTAGACTCATTCTTAAGACTCACCTAGGTATGATGGAGTGATCATTCATATGCCCCTTTCACACTTTAACTAGACAACCCTTATTTACTCTAGATAGGTACTTATTCCATTTACATAGTTCATAACATAAGTCGTTAGTTCATTAGTTCATTTAAGACTCATACATCACATAAAGGACAATCAAGTAATGGTCATAGACAAGACTAGGTACTCTAACTAACACCTTCAAATACTATTGTGAAATGTCTAGTTAGTGTCTTATACCACTACATAAAGTTCATAGAACTTCTCTAATGTTATTTAGTATCCCACATGATGAGAATAGGCAATAACCGACATAGACCATGATATCTAGACATGGAAGTGGAGTTCTAAGCTACTCTGATGAGGGTGTTCTACTTGCCAAGGGTAAAACTAGGACACATCCCATGTAGGCACATGGTTAAGGAATATGAAGGGCTTTTATGCACTCTAGTGTAATTCTCAAGTAGAGGTACATTGTACTCTAGTCTCATTATCAAGAAGAGCTTATTACCATTGCATAATAACTCTGTCCGAAACTTGGTTCTCATCTCGTAATTGACATTAAAGGATCACATGAAGAGGGTTCTTTGTCTAGTTCACCAACCAATCACATTGACCCTACCAAAGAGGTCCACTAGGGCTACCTTTCAATGGCGAATAATATAGCTCATTATGACTTTCCTAAACATTAATATGATGCAGTTCCAGCTAATTAACCTTAAGTCCACCATTTGTTTACATGAAGGATACCATTACGGCTCTTGACTTCAACATTTATAACAAAACCTTAACCAGGTACATGACCTTCTTAACATCCTCTACCGTCTCACATATCTTTCATTCATACATGACAAGGGTGCACTAAACCTACCGATTCAACAAATATCATAATCTCATAACGTTCATTCATATATCAAGTAAGTGACACAAGTCTACCAAACAAGACACTGCATTCTTTAACTTTATCACATATAGCAAATTATCCTTTAAAGCACTTAGGATGAGCCTTATATTCTTAATTACATCCTATACATTACTATATAATTATCAATATAACCATTATAACTCATACGGACAAGTAGGAACAATCATGTATCAACATGTAAGACTACACATATAAGCACAGAGTCATTGTCTAACATGATCACGTAAATAACATCAACAGAATACATATTCTTCCACATTGCTTAACAAGTAGATATATATCATCATAATTCACATAATAAACTACACAAATATCCAAATTACTTAAAGTAGTGCCAGCAAGGCCATGATCATCATATTACATAATGTAACGCCGACAAGGCCACGTGAATTGCATGTAAAGCACATAACACTGCCACCAAAAGTGGACCATAAAAATTATGACATAATTTAAGTATAAATAAATTTAAAATTGGGGAAATATGGAAGCTTACCACCACCACATCCTCATCATCTCATTTCGATGCTAAATCATCCAATTCATCCCCATAAGGCCCTTACCAATGGCCATGAACAATAATTCTATGTAGAAACTATGAACATCAATGAAACTAGGTCAATTCAGTAGAGATTCATCAATCTAAGATAACATATATATCAATTGCATACTATTCTTACATTATAAGAAAGCCCATAGAGATCTACATCATAATTCATCACATTAAATCAATATCAAGTAACCCATAACATAGTAAAAGTCTAGGGTTCATCGAATTCATGGTTTCATACATAATTTAGGTTAAAATCATCAATACAATATCAATTAAATAATTATTCAATGTTTAGAAGTTATTAATGCAAGAACTCATGGTAGAATCATGAAATTAGACAATTCATATTGAAAACTTTAGAAAACATCTTGAGAATTGGGGCTCCTTAATGAAACGAGTTTCAAGGATCCATATGCATAATTTGATGAATCTAATTCTTCAAATTAATGAAGAATCTCCACTCAAGACGTCACACCAAGCTCTTCCTAGATTTTAGACTACAATGGAGTCTTTGGGAGTTCCTAAGGGATTTTGTGGTTTTGATTTGGAAGAATTAAATATTCTAAGTGTTAAACACTTATAAACATGTTTAAAATACCCAAAATACCCTTAATAAACCGGCATTACTCTTATTTTGAAGTTGAGTGAAATTACAATATCACCCCTAACTTAACAGTCAACAGGCGCAAGAACTAGAGATAATTCTATAGTCAAGAGATTTACAACACAACAAGAACTAGAAGATACTTCTATAACTCATCATGCTTCAAAACTCACACACTTCATTCCAAATAACGAAAACTATATTTACTATTTTACTCATATATATAAGCTATAACCACATTACAAAATTTTAGACCAAAGAATCAATTATCACTTTTCCAAAATTTTAATAGTGAACTGTTTTAATGCTACAGTGATTTTTACGAATTTTTAAAAATGTGACTTCTAGACAATTCCAAATATAAACATGCCAATATGTAAAGAACATAATCCAAACACATCTTAAAACATAATCATAGCTTCATAAAATACACAATGTAAGAAATTAATGAAATTCAATTTCAACAATACTCCTAAACATCATGCACATGCAACATGCTTCTATATCACTCTATCCGATTTACTTACCACACTCCCCCACTTAGAAGGAACTCATATTACAACAAGAAGAAAAGAGAACTTACTAGCATCATCATCACTCTCATTCTCATGCGGCTTTGGTCCTTGCCCGGATAAAAACGCCTATTTGTTGGAGCTTCTTCTTTGGGGCACTAGGAGCGACTTGATTACTCTCCCATCCTGTAGCCGCAATGGTAGGACAATCTCTCAACTTATGATCATACTTACCATAACCATATCAACCATAAGTAACGGCTAGATACTTCCCATACTGTCTCTTTCAACAAGTGACACATGTAGGCCTTTCATTTTGAGGACCACCTCCTTTCTCAAATTTCACCACTCCGAGGCTCTTCTTGATTTTGACCCCTCTTCTTAACCCTAGTTGGTTCATGATAACTTGAACCACCCCTTTTCAAGTTTCTATCCATCCTCCTAAGTTTATACTCTTCAAATTATTTTGCGTACACCATGAGTCTAGCTACGGTCATATTATCATCTAACATAGTCGTACAACATTCTTCCCTTACTAAGTCATCTACACCCATCACGAAACGACTCATTTCATCCCTTGGATTTGACACAAGAGAGGGAGCATATCTGGACAGCTTAGATATCTTCAAAGAGTATTCCTTTATACTCATATTACCTTGCTTGAGATTAATAAAATCCTTTACCTTAACTTCTCTCATCTCACGGGGAAAGTACTTACCAAGAAAAACTTCCTTAAATTCTTCCCACTCAATAGGACTGACTCCTCCGACCTATTTCTTTTCCATTGTGTATAGCCAACTCTGATTTCTCCCTAGATGTTACCCCCATAGCATGCACTATGTTGTACACCTCATCTATAAACTCTTGGGGATCATGTAACATCCCAAGACCACACCCTAGTAGTTAGGGTACAATCTCAAATTGTTACCGGCATAATCAACCTCTCAGAGGCCTTATACAAGCCCTTTAATATCATTCATCGCATAAACATAGTGAAAAGTAGTGCGGAATTAAAACTTTTCACAAAACATAACATAGTCTTTAAAATCTTTTTAATCTAAAGAAACAGGAATTACTAAGTCTCAATATCATCATCTTAAGACACAAGAAATACTTAGTCTATTACAATAGTTTGAATGGAAAATGTTAAAGACATATATGCCCTCAGGTCAAATGAGGACATACTTCAATTTCTCTTGAACGATTCTATGGTCCAAATCGTCACATCTCAAAGCTCCTCACCTACAAATAACTATATAGATAGATAAAATAATGGAGTTAGTACAACCACATGTACTAAGTTTTGCACTATGCATAAAAATCATGAAAACATATAATCTTATTATAAACATAAAAACAACATTTAACGACTTGTAAACATATAAGATAACATTTAAACAAAAAATGATATTTTAGAGATCAGTTTAGAGTGAACTCATTCACTATTAGAGTGAATTATTTCACTGTACAGTGAAGATGCTTATTCTTCACTTAAGACACCCTTTAGCATGTAATTATCCCACCCAATGCTATTCTAAGATTCACTTAAGTCACACAAAGAGAGATCTCCCATACACCCTCCCTAGATGTTCCTAAACGACCCTTAAGATTACTTATAATGAGTCACATGCACATTTCAAGACGTCAAACATATCAACATATACACAATATGATATTTCCTCGTCAAAGGCTATCAAAAGATAACGTCCATGATTGACCTCTTCAAGACTTCCAAAATAATCCTTGAGACTTCCTATGTTCGGATCATGTCCACATAATCAACATCATCCCTAATTAGAATCATTCATAAGACTCATCTACGTAAGATACAAAGTAACCATTCCTATGACCCCTTCACACCTTAACTAAACAACCCTTAACTACTCTAGACAGGTACTTATTAATTTGACATACTTCATAACATAAACATTAGTTCTTTAGTTCATAAAGACTCATACATAACATAATGGACATTCAAATAATGGTCTTGGACAAAACCGAGGGACTCTAACTAACACCTTCAAAGACTATTGTGCAATGTCTAAGGCGTCCCATACCACCACCAAAACATCATAGAATTTCTCTAGTACTAGTAAGTGTCCGACATGATGAGAATAGGCAATAACTAACATAGACCATGATAGCTAGACATGGAATCAAGAGTTCTAACCTACTTTCATGAGGGTGTTCTACTTGCCAAGGGTAGAACTAGGACACTTTCCATGTAGGCATATGGTTAGGGAGTGCGAAGGGATTTGATGCACTCTAGTCTCATTCTCAAGTAGAGCTACATTGTACTCTAGTCTCATTATGAAGTAGAGCTACATCCCATTACATAATTACTCGATGCTAGCATTGGTTCTCATATATTAATTGACATTAAAGGGTCACATAAAGAAGTTCCTTATCTAGTTCATAACCTAATCACATTCACCCTAACAAAGAGGTCCAATAGGATTACCTTTCAATAAAGTCTATGATAACTCATTATGACTTTCCAAAGTATTAATATGATGTCGTTCCAGCCAATTAACCTTAAGTCCACCACTCCTTTACATGAAGGATACCATTACGTCTCTCGACTTCAACATTCATAATATAGCCTTTACCACATACATGAGCTTCTTAATATCCTCTAAGATCTCACATATATTTCATTCATACATGACAAGGGTGCACAAAGCCTACATAGTCAAGACATCTCATATTCACATATCATTCATACATATTTCAAGTAGGGGACACAAGTCTACCAAACAACGTACTACATTCTTTTCCCTTATCACATATAACATATCATTCTTTTAAGCACTTAGGAATGATCCTTATTTTATTAATGCCATCCTATACATTACTATATCAATATAAATATAACCATAAAAACTCTTATAGTCAAGTAGGAACATTCATGTATCAACATCTAAGACTACACATATAAGCACATTGTAATAGTCTAACATGATCACCTACATAAGATCAATAGATTACCTATACCTTCACATTGCTTAACAAGTAAATAAATATCATCTTACATCATATAACTAACTACAAAAATAGTAACATTACTTCAAGTAGTGTCGACTAGGCAATGATTAGCATATTGCATAAAGTAACGCCAACAAGGCCATGTCAATTCACATAACACCACCACCATAAGTGTACCATACCAATTAAAACATAATTGAAGTATAAATTACATTAAAATAAGATAAAAATGTCATCATACCACCTCAACATCCTCAACACCTCAACTTGAAGCTAATTCATTCAATTCAATAACATAAGGCCCTTACCAATGGCAATGAACAATAATTTAATGTAAAAACTATAATAATCAATGAAAAGAGGTCAATTCAATAGAGATTCAACAATCTAATATAACCTATATATCAATTGAACACAATTCTTACATCATTAGAAAGACGATAGAAATCTACACTAGAATTCAACAACAATAGAATAATATCAAGTAACCATAACTTAGTCAAAATCTAGAGTTCATCCATTCATGGGTTCATAGGTAATTTTGGTTAAAATAATCAATACAATATCAATTTAATTATTATTCAATGTTTAGAAATCATTAATGCAAGAACCCATGGTAGAATCATGAAATTCGATAATTCAACTTGAAAACATTTGTAACAACCCAAAAATGACTATGCTAAGTAATGCCTAAACGTACCTATAATGCCTAGATTAGACCGGGTACACATGGCTTGATGCGTGTGGAACCAGACATCAGAACCTATGCACCAGCCAAACCAACTAACTTTGTGAGTAATTTGATCTAGGGAAGGTTTGGTCCAGCCATGCAGGGCACCTGAATATTAAGATTCACCTGGATGAGTCTTAACCGGACTTGAAAGGGGTAGTCTTAAGTTTGGAAGGTATAGGGGTAAAATGGTCTTTTCAAGCCTAGGGGTAGTATTGTAATTACCCTAAGTATTTAATTAATTAACTAATTAATATAAAAAGGTTGAAAATTCAGGTAGGGTTTGCCGAATTTTATCCTTTTCACAAGTTAAGCTTCACCAAGGTTCGATCCTTGGTGGAAGCAATATTAAATCTAATTAATTTATATTAATTATCTGATTTAAGTAAGGGCATGATTAGTAATTTCACCTAAGCCTGTAAAAATCAGATTTGTAATAGTAAATGGCAAGGAGTCCTAGTTTGACTAAGTCTTCAACAAAAACTCCTACTCCTACAATTACTTCCATCTCTCTCCACTCTCTTTCTCACAGTTATTTACTCTCATTATCACGTTCATTATAAGTAAAAAAAATGTCATATCCCGGTTTAACCTCTCGACGTTACCGGCATCATCATCCTTTTTCAGGACTAAAACTTGTCTCATAGTTACATGTCATCACATTCATAGGTTGAAAATGCGGAAAAATTTAAAACTTTTATTTTCTCTACTTGGAGGTTTACATAGACCTCTACATACACATAAAATATATACATATCGAGTATACATAGACCCTTCATATAGGAAGGTTATATAGCCTTCTACTTTTATTGCACACACACACACACACACACACACACACACACACATATATAGAGAGAGAGAGAGAGAGAAATAGTCTCAACATTGTCTCGTCTCATACCATCTAAATGGATATCACAATATGGGTATAGCCCTTAAATCAATTCAACAAGACCATGTATTGGTCATAAAGAAGTACAATATTGAAATAACAAGGAAAGAAATGATAGAGTCAATAAGCTCATAACAAAATCCAAAGCTAGAAGATGGCATTGCCCTCGAAATTTGAGGACCTGCCCCACTTGGATGAAAGGAAGAGTCCAAGCCTTCAACAATATCGCACCGGAACCTAAAATGTTTGGGACAAAGAAAGAAAACGGGGTTAGTACTCCCCATGTACTAAGTTTGAGATCTTATGCATATAGACAAGCAAAATATGCTAAAAGGGACTTTTTATCAAAGCATGAAATTTTACCCCCTATTAGGGGTTTAATGAAAAGTCAAATAAGTCATATTAATCAACCAAACATGCTTACTATCTCAACAAGTAATACTTATCCCAACACAATTAGAATCATGATTTACTACAACCCAAACATCAAGGAATAATATCACAAGAATGAATAAGAGTTTAACATATCATAATAAGCAAGACAACAACTCACAAGTCCTTATTAAGTCAACAAGTGCAATTAATCTTACTCAATCAAGTATCCTCAAAAAGAAAACACGACCAATGTCCAACTTTACATATCATGGCATTTAGGCTTGCATTTCATCGTATATTATCATTATAATCCAAGACATATTCATAAATGAACAAATCAACATATAGTATGAACAATATGACATGATCATCACATATATACATCATATATTATCATAACATAAACATATAAGAACCTCCTCCTAAGACTTCCCTCAAGACTAACTAGTGCAATGTCTAGGAAGAGTCCCATACCCTTACCTAGACTAAGCTAGACCCCTTAGGTTATCCAAGTTAGAGTTCAAGTCCTTTAACTCGTTTTACCTTTTGAGAACATCTTGCCCTAACCGACAGAGACCACCTGTGCTAGTGTGGAATCCAATGTCATAACACCCTACACCGAAAGCATGCGGACTACTTGCCAAGGTAGTACCAAAATATAAAACATAACAACTACGTGGATCCACAAGCTAGTATTCCTATGGAGGAAACCTAGTTCAAGAACTAGGAGATTTAGTTGGGACCATCTTTATCATCATGCATTATTGTCTCCAATCTTAAGGGTAATGTAATGTTCCTGCCTTCCCTATGACGGAGAAGACATTTCTCTATCTAGTTCACTCGGTGCTAAGCTAGAGTCCTTTTTTGAAATGTCTTTAAACCTTTAGATATCAATCATAACTTAATTTTGTCCATAGGATCTACCCCTTGTATATTCATCATAAATAGCACAATAAGAATTCTAAAAGTATAAGTCCTTTCATTACAATTCATATAAGTGAGGTTAACACTTTAGTATTTCATAACATATTAAGGCTCATTGATAGTATTCACAATATTTATAGCACATACACCTTAATTACCTCACAACATAGTCAAGACATTTCAATTCAACATCATACCACCCTATAATCCTAGTATAATGCATACTACAATATAATATAATGGCTTAACAACTATTAATCACAATTGGAACTAAAGATAGAGATTCTCAGACTTACAAAGTCTTTCTCATTGTCTATCATCAAGATCTTACCATCAACCCATAACTTAAACCAACATGGGGAGTGACATCATCACACAATAATAACCAATAGAATAACAAGGCCAATTGCATCTCTATAACACAATTCATCTTTATATCACAACTTGAGACAAGAAACATTGGCTAATTTCACATTATAATTCATAACCTAAATCATATCTCAAAAACTAGAATTATAAGCCTATAATTCATCTTAATTTAATCATAATAGCACCATAATATAGTAATCTAATCAACAACCAACTCAATTGAATGTTCACCATATAACATAGGTTAAGATCACTACCTAGGGTTAATATTCTTCAATTTAGACCAAACCATCATTAATTATCATAAACAAGTTGAATTACATGTTAATATACTCAATATAACCCTTAAATTCATTAACAACTCAATCCATGACTTCAATTTCGTAATTGAATGAAACTCATAAGAAAACTCAACTTTTTGAAATCTATTTTTCAAGGAACTCTTTGAGGAAAGAATCTCAAAGGTGAATACAACTCATACCTTAATGTTTTTCAACAATTTGATAAAGAATCCACCCTTTTTCCAGTCCCCAAACCCCAGTTATTGCTAGCCTTCAATGGTGAGTTCATGTAGATAGAGAAATAAGAGAGAAGGAAGAGAGTTTATTTTAAGAGTTGTCTTTAGGTGAATGACGGTTAAGGGTATTTATAGAGGGTCTTAATTAAATTAATTAGTCTCCCTTTAATACCTATCTAACCCCTAAATCACTTAATTAATTAAATGAAATCATTTAAAATTTATCAGTGAAACTCGACCCTCACCAATGAGATCCTGATAGACGGTTCGTCGGTGAGTCAATGAAAACGCCCCCCCCCCCCTCCCCTTCCTATACTCCGTAGTCTCGGTCATAGACATTGCAGGCAAGGGATTCCTCCAATTTTCTATGTGTGGAATGACGCTGGCCATGACGCCCCATCGAGCCACAGACGCCCCGTCAACCCCCTTCCATCGCGTGTAACAGTAGATAGGTAAAAATGTTCCTTCACGAATCTTTCTAAGTGTGGGATGACGGTGGCCTCGAATCCTCGTCGACCCACGCACGAACTTTCATCTGTTCTGTCGATGCATACTGCTAGGAGTGTTATATCAAACTGCAGGGGTCCTCCTCAAGGGCCCCTGGTCGGTCCTTGGGGAGTCGTAACCAGACATTTCAATCATGAAACAACTCAAACACCCATTAGCTACCTTTCCACCCATTTTCGTACATTTCAGACTCCTAAAAATTAGTAAAAAGGCTACGGCACACTAACATCCCTTTAAACCAACTTCCCGGACGTTTTGGATGTTTTGGTTTATAAACCTCCTATATTATGTATATTCATGAAAAGTGGACTTAGAAATAGTATTTAGACTTTATGACACCTATGTTAGGCTTTATCATGAGTCTTGGAGTTTCAAGGTGTTACAAAGAACAAAATCAAAAGTTCGTCACTCTTGAAGAACTTGAACGCTAAAACTCAAAAGAAAAACTAAACTAAAAACGAAAAGAAAAACACATTTTTCTTGATGGGTTGTGATTGAAGTTTGGTGTTGAGGATTTGGTGTCATGGAGTTGTCTGCAATCGGAGAATATTTGGAGGGTGTTGATCGACAAAAGGTATGAGTTTTTCTTCTTCTCGGTCCCTTTCCCAAGAGACCCGTAGGATTCAGTTGAATTCTAATATGAAAACTAGGAATGTTACCTGTTGCATGTCCCTATCACTAGCTCCGATCGAATTTCGTAGGTTGGGTATGTTTTGCTGGTAGAATTTATGGATGTGATGTGTTTTCATAATGATTATGTTCATTTATGTATATTCGGATATATGTAAGTAATAATCATACTTTCCGAAACTATGTGTTACACGTGTGTGCATTATGTATGTCGTGACCTTGGTAACTTGTTGAAGTGTTTAATATGCATGTTAAATTCATTTGTTTTGTATGCAATTACTTGAAGTAAATCGTGATGTTCATAAGTGGTGTACTGTGGTTGAATTGAGTAAGAACCCTTAATCGAACGTAAATTCAAAAATGCTCAAAATAAACGTATGAAATGTCAAATAAAATGTCCAAATTTCCATATTTGCTGGAAATTTGGTTTCAGCTATGTTACTTGAAGAATTGGAGATTTAATTTTTTTTTAAAATAAGTGAGGTAATCGATGATTGAACCCGAGACCTTACTATATGAAAGCTGCTGAATAATTTAATATTTAAAGTAAGGTGAGGGGGATTCGATTTGGGTTAAGGCTGGTGAAGCAACAAGAGAAAAAGGGAAGATTAATAAAAAGAGGTGTGTGGGGATCGAACCCACAACCTCTAGGATAGATAAGGAAGTTAGGAGAAAAAAATTAAATAAAATAAAAATGAGGTTGTGGGGATCGATCCCACATCCTCTTGGTCTAAACTGAAGAATTAAGGATAGAAAGAAAATAAAAGGGATGTGGGCGTGGGAATTCGATCTAGGGTCTCCAAGACGAGATGTTTAAGACAAAGTGAAGAAAATAAAGAAAGGAAGTGTAGGTTTGGGGATTCAATCTCGGGCCCCCAAGCCGAGAACACTAAATCAAGAATTTATTAAAAAAACTGAGTATTATACAAGGGATTCGAAATTGGGTTCCTTTGCCCGAATTCTGTATTGACACATAAGTCTTACGTGGTTAAATATTTAATGAATGCTGCCTATAGGAATCAAAATTGAGACCTTGGCACACATACAAGATGCATAAGTATTTTACCATATAATCTTGGGTAAGTATAAGTTACTTAGACGAATTATGATGAAGCCTCATGGCTTGTACATATGGGTTCATAAGTCCAGAATACGTTAAAAGTAAGTGAACCTAAGATGTATGTGATGAATTGATGTGACCCATGAGGGTTAAGTAAGGGTGTAAAACACACAAAAAGGCCAAGTGCATTGGCATATAATGAAATGAACATTAAAGTAAAAGGGGTGAGTAATTTTGATGAGCTAATATGCTATAATTAATGTGAAAGATGACATCAATCTTAGATGAGCCTAAGTAAGTCTTACCAATAGCGCACTCACCTATGAGAGTGTAAAGTTAATGAAGAGACCAGTCTCTAAGAAATACTCTAATGAAAGTATTGAGATTAATACACACTTAATACTAATGATGAGATGAGAAATCATCTAATAACCAATTATGTCCTCATGCTAGAAGCCAGCTTCTATGATATGTGAGGTGAATGTAATGCAACTTTATACTTTGCACTAATAGGCTAGCTATGAGTCGCGATTCCTTCTTTTGGGAAGGCATAGGTTTGTGTAAATCTCATGAGGTGAGACTTTTAATTTAGGCGTCTATGTGTCTCCTTATATCTCCTAGTCTTTGAACCTATGCAGCCAACATACGGATCTAGCAGGGTTGAATCCCCTATATACGCTAGCATGTTTTGGCTTCACCTTGGCCAGTGATTCCACCTCTTTTTGGTGTGGGGTAGACACTAGATTTCATAGAGCTCACATGATCTATGTCGGTTAAACTTAATGTTCCCAAAGAAAGAATGAGGCCAGCCTCAGTAATGCACAAAATGAAATGAATGATACCAATGGTGTTTGGTTAGGATAATCAAGAGGTGAACTAAATTGAAGTAATGACACAAGGTCGATCTTGGTCGTTACACAGTGAAGCTTATGAAAGTCTTAAACTATATCCAAGGTATAGCTGGTGCTTGCACCAGACTATGAATGAATGAAATGAATGAAAATGAAGTATGCTATGTGTTTGCTAAAGAAGGCTCCCTAGCTTAGGTCCCATATGTTGAGCCCTAATTTTTGGAAGTCCTAATGTTAAGTCCATGATTCCAAGGTCTCATGGAATATGAAAAAAATGATATGTTATCTATGTATGTGCTATGTGAAATATGGTATATGGTGTGTGCAATATGAAAAGAATGATGATGCATGTTACTCTCATAGCATGACTTTCTTAAACTGATTTGGCAAGTCCAACTGACTAGCTTTCCATAACTCATATAGTTAGGAGAGATCTTTCCTTAATCATTCATGTCCTTGGTGTGTACTTTCATACACCAATACTTAGTACAAGTGTGTACTGATACCATACAATACTTTACTTTTAGGTGTAGATGCAAATGGATGCTAGAGCTTACAAGATTATGTTGAAGCTATCCAGATGTGGAGCATTCATCCGGACATGGTAGGCCCTCATGTTTTCGAGGATGCTTATCTTTTTTATTCTAACTTAGACGTAATCATGAGCTAGTGGAGAGTGTTCCACCAGTGTTTCTTTATTACTTATTTCAGACATTGTATTGGTGCCATTTTGGCAAGTATATATTTATGCAGTTATGAACTATTTCCTTCACTTGAATATATCATTATTAGATGGTTGTGGTGAACTGATGTGATATATTTCAATTATTACTATGAAGTCTATGTATACTTCAAAGAAAATAAAAGTTTTAAATTTTCCGCTAAAGTTAACCTATACGATGTATGATGATGTATGTAGACTTGTCTGCAACCTCTGAGAGGTCAACGACGCTGGTTTTGACTAGGGTCTAGACCCCCGGTCGTGACAAAAATGGTATCAGAGCATTAGGTTAAGTTCCAAGGATAGTAGGTTCACATTAACCATATCGAGTAGTTTCTAACTTATGGTAGTGAAGTGCACCACTATCATGGATTAGAGACTGCATGATGCATAGAAAAATCTCCCTTCTTCTGATCTTATCGTGCTTTCGTTAATGTCTGATTTCATGGTGCTATGAGCGTATCTAACATCAATTCTTATATTTTCTGAAAATGAACACAAGAAGAAACGCTGGCCGGGGAAGAGTAGGAGCAGAAGCTAGGGATAACCAAGTTCCACCCAAGGCTCTAGTTGCAGGAGTGGCATTGCCAGTTAACCCAGCTAGGTCGACTGATGCTTAGGTGCAGACAACTTTAGCACAGATGGATCAAGAAATCATTGTGCAGGCTCAGGCTATGAAGGCATAGGCCAACATATAGTAGGCCCGTTGGGAGAACCCACCATCCCACAACATGGCGAACAGGTTGCGAGATGTTACTAGGATGAATCCTCCAATCTTTACATTATCTAGGACTGCAGAGGACTCTCAGGAGTTTGTGGAGGAGGTGCTGAAGATCATTATGGCGACGGGGGCCATGGAGATTGAGAAAGCTGAGTTGGCATCATACCAGCTGAAGGATTTTGTAAAGGCTTGGTGCATGATGTGGCAGGATCGCAGGGTGTTGGGCGGAGGTCTGATCACATAGGAGTTGTTTAAGAAAACCTTTTTGGAGAGGCTTTTCGTAGAAATATGAGAGAGGCTAAGGTATAGGAGTTCATCAACCTTAAGCAGGGCTCGATGATGGTTAGGGTGTATTCCCTGAAATTTGTTAAATTGTCCAAGTATGCAACTTCTCTTGTGTCGAACAGCAGGGACAAGATGAGCAGGTTCCTTACAGGAATCTCAAAGGAATTGGAGGAGAAGTGTCGGGCTGCGATGCTCCATGACAGCATGGACTTGTCCAGGCTGATGGTACATGTCTAGCAGTTTGAGGACAACCAGAAGAAGTGGAGAGTTTGTGAGGTCAAGAGGCCTAACCCTTCTGACTAGAAAGGTTACAGCAGAGGTGGTGGCAGGATCATTTTGGAGTTCGTGATCAACCCAGATTTAAGAAGGGGAATCAGAGTTAAAGGAAATCTAACTCTCAAAGGAGTGCAGCACCTAGAGAAGACAGACCCAAGCCCAAGAAGGGAAATGGAGGTGATGTGCAGCGTCCCAGAAAGGAATGTGGAAAGTGTGGCCGTATTCACAGTGGAGAGTGTAGACGAGGAACAGATGCCTGCTTCGGTTGCGGAAAGAGCGGACACATGGACAGGTACTGTCCACAGAATAGGGGTCAGGGTGGAGGTAATGCTCAGCCTAGGCCTAATCACAAGAATGCTATTAAGGGCAAACCTCCTAAGAGAAATAAATTCTATGCCTTAATGGCAGGCAGGAGCAGGATAAGTCTGTTGATGTGGTCACTAGTATGCTGCAAGTTTTCTCAACCTCTGTTTATGCTTTACTTGATCCAGGGTCTACCCTTTCTTTTATGGCTCCCTTGTTTGCTCTTTCTTTTGAAACACTACTTGAGGTTTTGCATGATCCTATCGTAGTTAGTACTCCCTTTTGGAGAAAATGTAAGAGCTGATAGGATTCATAAAGAATTCCCAATAGTAGTATATGGAAAGACTATGTGTGCAGACCTTGTTGAGTTACCCATGAATGACTTCGATATTATACTTAGTATGGACTGACTCCATAAACCTTATGACATCATGGATTTCCGTTGTAGGGTTGTGAGATTTTGTTTCCTAATGAAGTAGAGTTGGTCTGGGAGTGGTAAAATTTGTGTCGTTAAAGTTCCTTGATATGATCTAGTTCATGACATTCCCTCCATAGAATCTGTGCCTGTAAGGAATGTGTTCCAAGTGTTTTCCCTGAAGATTTGCCTGGAGTCTTTCCCCCTCGAGAGATTGATTTTGGTATCGACCTAGATCCCGATACAAAATCGATTTCAATTCCTCCCTACAGAATGGCTTCATTTGAACTCAAAGAGTTGAAAATCAAGTTAAAAGATCTCAATGATAAGGGCTTCATCCAGCCGAGCATATTCTCTTGGGGCACTCCAATGTTGTTAAAGAAAAAGAAAGATGGAACGCTAGGATGTGTATCGATTATCGGCAGCTCAATAAAGTCACTATAAAGAACCAAGTATCCACTTCCCAGAATAGATGACTTATTCGATCAGATCCAAGGGTCTAGTTTATTGTCAAAGATTGATCTTATTTTAGGGTATCATAAACTTAGTGTTAGGGAGGAAGATATCCTAAAGATAGCCTTTCGTACCCGTTATTGTCATTAAGAGTTCCTAGTCATGTAATTTGGTCTCACTAATGCACCAGCTATATTTATGGAACTCATGGACCGAGTCTTCCTTGAATACCTTGATTCTTTCGTCATAGTATTCATTGATGACATCCTCATCTACTCTAAGACAAAGGAAGAGCATGAACAACACTTGAGACTAACCTTGCAGGTAATTAGACAACATCACTTGTGTGCCAAATTCAGCAAGTGTGAATTCTTTCTTAGATCAATGACATTTCTGGGTCATGTTGTGTCCGATTAGGGTGTGGAGGTGGACCCCAGGAAGACTGAGGCTGTTAAGAAGTGGCCAAGACCTTTTACTCCCATGATATCCATAGCTTTCTGGGATTGGCTGGTTACCACCGCAAGTTCATGGAGGGTTTTCCTTCCATTGCTGCCACACAGATAGATTTGACTAAGAAGAAAGCCAAGTTTGAATGAGCAGACACTTGTGAGAAGAGTTTCCATGAGCTCAAGCACAGACTCACTTCAGCCCTAGTGCTTATGTTGCCTAAATGTTGTGAGAATTACACTATTCATTGTGACACATATAGGGTTGGTTTGGGTTGTGTTCTTATGTAGGGTGGTAAGGTGATAGCTTATGCGTCCAGACAGCTGAAGGTTCATGAGGAATTACCTCCCTCATGACCTGGAGTTGGCAGTTGTGGTATTTGCATTTAAGCTTTGGAGGCATTACTTGTGCGGCGTGCATGTGGATGTGTTCAAAGACCACAAGAGTCTCCAGTACGTGTTCACAAAGAGGGAGTTGAATCTACGTCAGCGGAGATGGTTCGAGTTGTTGAAGGACTATGACATGAGGGTCCACTACCATCAAGGGAAGGAAAATGTTGTAGATGATGCTGTGAGCAGGTTGAGAAAGGGGAGTACAACCCACATTGATGATGGGAAGAAGGAGTTGGTGAAGGATGTACACAGACTAGCCAGACTGAGTGTGCGGTTGACGGGTTCTACTAGTGGGGGTGTTTCAGTTCATCCTAATTCATAATCATCCTTGGTAATTGAAGTCAATAAGGGTCTGCATCTTGATCCTGTGTTGATGGAGTTGAAGGAGTCAGTGTTGATGAAAATGAATGAGTAACTTACCTTGGGAGGTGACAACATACTTAGGTATCAAGACAGGTTGTGTGTACCAGACGTTGATGATTTGTGGACCAATATTGTTGAAGAGGTCCATGGTTACAGGTATTCGATACATCCAGGTTCCACCAGGATGTATCATGACCTCAAGAAGATCTACTGGTGGAATGGCATGAAGAAAGACATTGTTGATTATGTGGGCAAGTGTCCTTATTGTCAACAGGTTAAGGCAGAGCACCTTAAGCCTGGTGGCCTCACTCAGATAAATGAAGTTCCAAGTTGGAAGTGGGAGGCCATTAACATGGACTTAGTGGTTGGTCTTCCGAGGACCATGAGACAGGATGACTCCATATAGGTTATTGTGGATAGGATGACTAAGTTTGCCCACTTTATCCCTGTGAAGTCTACTTACAGGGTTGAGGATTATGTGAGACTCTACATTGATGAGATTATGAGGTGGCATAGGATTCCTTTGTCTATCATTTCGGTAGGGGAGCTCAGTTCACTTTGAATATCTAGAGATCCTTCAAGAAAAGCTAAGGTACGCTGGAAAAGCAGAGTACTACCTTCACTCTTCAGAAAAATATGCAGGTAGAGCGCACCATTTAGACATTGGAGGACATGTTGAGGATGTGTATGATCCACTTCAGAGGTAATTGTGACGACCATCTGCCATTGATAGACTTCTTGTACAATAACAGATATCACTCAGGCATTGGGATGGCACCGTTTGAGGCACTGTATGGTAGGAGGTGTAGGTATCCATTTGGGTGGTTTGATGTTAGAGAGTCATCCATTTTGGGTCCATATATCATTCATGAGGCCTTAGAGAAGGTAAGGGTGATTAGGGACAGGTTGGCAACTACATACAGTCGGCAGAAGTCTTATCCATATAACAAGAAGCGGACCTTAGAGTTTGATGTTGGTTACCAGGTATACTTGAAAATATCACCCATGAAGGGGGTGATGAGGTTTTTCATGAAAGTGAAGTTGAGTCCGAGATACGTTAGGCTATACGAGATTCTATAGCGTGTGGGTGAGGTGGCCGATGAGTTGGCATTGCCTGCGGAGCTAGCTTCATTTCTTCCAGTCTTTCATGTCTCTATGTTAAAGAAGTGACTTGGTGATCCAACATCAGTTCCGCCTGTTGAAGGTTTGGGGTTTGATGAATAATTGTCCTATGAGGAGGTTCCTGTTGAGATTTTAGACCGGCAGGTAAAGCGGCTGAGAAACAAGGAGGTCTCCATAGTGAAGGTATTATGGAGGAACCATCCTGTTGAGGGTGCTACGTGGGAGGCCAAGGCTTATATGAGATCCCGTTGTCCTCATCTTTTCAGCTCTTGAGGTTAGACTTCCTACTCTTAAATCTAAATTTCTTTGCCTCTTATATTTTTTGTTGATATTGCTTGACTGTGTAAAGTACTTATGTTATGATATGACTGACATTGTGCTAGAAAATTAGGAGTGTCATTCGGTGATGAATGTTCCTAAGGGGGGATAATGTAATAACCCAAAAATGACTATGTTATGTAATGCCTAAACGTACCTAGAATGCCTAGATTAGATTGGTTCCACATGGCTTAATGTGCATGGAACAAAACCTCAAAACCTATGCACCAGCTAAGCTAACTAACTTGGTGAGTTAGTTGAGCTTTTCAAGGTTGGGTTCGGCCATGTAGGGCACCGGAATATTATGATTCACCCGGATGATTCTTAATCAAACTTGAAAGGGGTAATCTTATGTTTGGACTATCTAGGGGTAAAATAGTCTTTTCTAGGCAAGGGTAGTATTGTAATTACCATAAGTATTTAACTAATTTGACCCTTTTCGCAAGTTAAGCTTAACCATGGTTCAATCCTTGGTGGAAGCACTGTTAAATCTAATAAATTTTTATTAATTATATGATTTAAGTAAGGCCATGATAAGTCATTTCATGTAAGCCTTTAAAAATCATATTTTTAATAGTGAATAGCAAGGAGTCCTAGTTTGACTAAGTCTTCAACAAAAACTCCTACTCCCACACTTACTCCCATCTGTGTCCACTCTCTTTATCACACTTATTTACCCTCATTCTCTTGTTCATTATCATTAAAAAGAACAAAATTAAAAGTTCATCACTTTTGAAGAACTTGAACGCTAAAACTCAAAAAAAAAAAACTAAACTAAAAACGAAAAGCAAAAAAACATTGTTCTTGACGGGTTGTGCTTGAAGTTGGATGGTGAGGCTTTGGTGTCGTGGAGTTGTCTTCAATTGGAGAAGATTAGAGGGTTTTCATCGACAAAAGGTATGGATTTTTCTTCCGCTTGGTCCGTTTCCCAAGAGACCCCTAAGATTCAGTCGAATTCTAATCCGAAAACATGGAATGTTCCCCGTTGCATGTCCCTGTCACTACCTCCCATCGAATTTGTAGGTTGGGTGTGTTTTGCTGGTAGAACTTAGAGATGTGATGTGTTTTCATTATGATTATGTTCATTTATGAATATTCAGATATATGTGAATTATAAGCATGCTTTCTGAAACTATGTGTTAAACGTGAGTGCGCATTGTGTATGCCGTGACCTTGGTCACTGGTTGAAGTGTGTAATAATCATGTTAAATTCTTGTGTTTTGTATGCAATTACTTCAAGTAAATCGTGATGTTCATAAGTGGTGTAGTTTTTCTGAATTGAGTGAAAACCCTTAACCAACGTAACCACGAAAATGCACAAAATAAACGTACGAAATGTCCAATAAATTGTCCAAAAATCTAACGTATAAAATGTTGAGGAAATGGATTGGAAAGCGTGATCAAATTTCCTGATTTGCAGGAAATTCGGTTTTGGCTAAGTTACTTGAAGAATCAGAGATTTAAAATTGTTTCTTAAAATAAGTGAGGTCATCAAGGATTGAACCCAAGACCTCACTATATGAAGGCTGCTGAAAAATTTAATATTTAAAATAAGGTGAGTGGGATTAGAAATGAGTTAAGGTTGGTGAAGCAACAAGAGAAAAAGGGAAGATAAATAAAATGACGTGTGTGGGGATCGAACCCACAACCTCTCCGATAGACAAGGAAGTTAGGATAAAAAATTAAATAAAAGAAAAATGAGGTTGTGGGGGATCGATCCCACAACCTCTCGGTCTAAACAAAGAATTAAGGAAAGAAAATAAAAGGTATGTGGGCATGGGTATTCGATCTTGAGTCTCCAAGCCGAGATGTTTAAGACGAAGTGAATAAAAGAAAGAAAGGAAGTGTAGGTGTGGGTATTCGATCTCAGGCCCCCAAGCCGAGAATTCTAAATCAAGAATTTATATATAAAACAAACAACTAACTGTTATTCAAGGGATTCGAAATCGGGTTCCTTTACCCGAATTCCATATTGACACATAAGTCTTACGTGATTAAATGTTTAATGAATGCTACCTATAGGAATCGAAATTCAAACCTTGGCATACTTACAAGATGCATAAGTCTTGTACCATATAATCTTAGGTAAGTGTAAGTCACTTAGACGAATTATGAATGAAACCTAATGGCTTGTACATATGGGTTCATAAGTCCAGCGTACGTTAAAAGTAAGTGAACCTAGGATGTGTGTGATTAATTTATGTGACCCCAGGAGGGTTAAGTAAGGGTGTGAAACACACTAAAAGTTCAAGTGCATTGGCATAAAATAAAATGAACATTCACGTAAAAGGGGTGAGTAATTATGATATCACATGCAAAAGTTAATGAATGTGGTGACAACATGATAAGAGTCTAATGTGAAAGATGATATCAATCTTACATGATCCTAAGTAAGTGTTACCAATAACATACTCACCGATGAGAGTGTAAAATTAATGAGGAGACCAATCCCTAAGAAATATTCTAATGAAAGTATTGAGATTAATACACACTTAGTACTAATGATGAGATGAGAAATCATGTAATGAGCAATGATGCCCTCATGCTAGAAGCCAGCTTCTATGATGTGTGAGATGAATGTAATGGAACTTTATACGGAGCATCGATAGGCTAACTATGAAGCGCGATTCCTTCTTTTTGGAACGCAGAGGTTCATGTAAATCTCATGAGATGAGAGTGTCCGTTTAGGCGGGTATGGGTCTTATTATATCTCCTAGTCTTTGAACCTATGCATCAAACAAACAGATCTAGCAGGGTTCAATGCCCTATATACTCTAGCATGTTTTGGTTTCACCTTGGCCGGTGATTCCACCTCTTTTCGATGTGGGGTAGACACTTGATTTCATAGAGCTCACATGATTTATGTCGGTTAAAGTTAATGTTCCCAAACAAAGAATGAGGCCAGCCTCGGTATTGCATAAAATGAAATCAATGATACAAAAGGTGTTTGGTTAGGATAATCAAGAGGTGAACTAGACTCAACTAATGACACTAGGTCATTCTAGGTCATTGCACAATTAACCCGATAAGAGTCTTAAACTACATCCTAGGTATAGCTGGTGCTTGAACCAACCTAGGAATGAATTAAATGAATTAAAATCAAGTATGCATGAATGAATGAAGTAGACTTTGTGTTTTCTAAAGAAGGCTCCCTACTTGAGGTCCCATATGTTGAGCCCTCATTTTGGGAAGTCCTGATGTTAAGTGCATGATTCCAAGGTCTCATGGCATATGAACGAAAAATATGTGATATATGTATTTGCTATATGAAATATTTTATGTGTTGTGTACAATATGAAAATAATGATGAGACATGTTACTCTCATAGCATGACTTTCCTAAACCGATTTGGCAAGTCAAACAAACTGGGATTTCCATAACTCATATCGTTAGGAGAGTGATTTCCTTAATCATGTATGTCCTTGGTGTGTACTTGAATACACTCCTACTAAGTACAAGTGTGTAATAATCCCATACAATACTTTACTTTTAGGTGCATGTGCAGGTGGACACTAGAGCTTATGAGACTACGTTGAAGCTATCCACACGTGGAGAATTCATTCGGACTTTGTAGGTCCTCATGTTTTCGACGATGCTTATCTTTTATATTCTAGCTTAGACGTAATCATGAGCTAGTGGAGAGTGTTCCACTAGTGTTTCTTTATTACTTATTTCAGACATTGTATTGGTGCCATTTTGGCAACTTTATATTTATGCAGTTATGAACTATTTCCTTTATTTGAATATCTCATTATTAGATGGTTGTGGTGAACTGATGTGATATATTGCAATTCTTACTATGAAGTCTATGTATACTTCAAAGCAAACAAAATTTTTAAATTTTCCACTATAATTAACCTATACGATGTAATGATTATGTATCTAGGCTTGTCTGCGACCTCTGAGAGGTCAACGACGCCAGTTTCGACTAGGGTCTAGACCCCCGGTCATGACAACTTTAGAAAACATCTTGAGAATTTGGGCTCCTTGATGAAAAGAGATTCAAGGATCAATATCCATACCTTGATGAATCTAATTCTTCACTTTGATGAAGAATTTCCACTCAAAATGGCACCCGAAGTTGTTCCTTGATTTTGGACATCAATGGAGATTTTGGGATTTCTCATGGGATTTTGGGGTTTTGATTTGAAGAATGAAATATTCCAAGTGTTTAACACTTATATAGACATTTAAAATATCCAATATACCCCTTAGGAACCCCCAAAGCCTTTTTTTGGAAGCGGAATGAATTTACAAATTCACCCCTAGTTGGCAGTGAAACTGCACGCAGGGATAGCCACAGACGACTTCCTCATCGACGGGGCGTAAGCTTATTTACAGGTCGTGCTGCAATCCTTAATAGGTTCAGAGGTTTGGAATAGGTAGATTATCCACCCAGGCTAATTATCTACCCATGACCATCACCCACGGACCGTCGACCAGGCCATTGGCCGTCGATTGGCTTGTATAGGTAAACTGCCTTTTGGCAGTTTTGGCCACCAACTTAGGTCCTTCTTCAAGGACCCTTTGATGGTCCTTGGGGATAGTTTCCCAGACGTTTCCAATACAGATACGACCGTGTATGATTTTATCACCTCTCACATAAATTTCATCCAAAATGAACAACTCGACGAAACATGCCTAGAAACATAAGGTCATTTCAAAGCACATCTTTCGAACGTCATGGACATTCTTGGTCGTTTGACCTCCAAACTCCACGAAAATTGACACACTGCCTATAAATGCTATAATAACTCATATAAGAACCTTAAAACCTCATTAATCACAGATAAACACATAGAACCACATATGAGGCACATAGGTGACTTAGTCATAGAACGTCTCGGTCGTCCCTGGACGTTTGACTTCAAATGAACCTAATACTATAGAAACTTTCTCAATACCATATATTTTAACTATGTAGGACGTTAGACAATCAATACAAAAATGTTAGGCTCTAGTTAACCGAAGTCATTTTTGGGGTCTTACAATCTCCCCCAATTTGACAACAATCGTCCTCGAATGACACTTGCCACTCTCTGAACACTTTCAAGAATAGAGATTCAACTAGCAATTAATAAATATTCAATACATCATATTATCAATAAGAAAACATCATTTCACATAGTCAAGAGATTCACAACACAACAAGAAGTAAAAGATAATTCTATAATTCATCATGCTTCAAAACTCACACGCTTTATTCCAAATAACATAAACTCATTTTATATTAATATCATACTCATATACATTATTTCTAACCACATTACAAAAATTTTAGACCAAAGAATCAAATAATCAATTTTTTCCAAAATTTTACAGCGAGCAGTCTTAATGGTTCAGGATTTTTACCAAATTTTTCAAAAATCCAATTTTTAGGCAATTTATGGTATAAACATGCTAATATGCAAAGTAACATCATATAAACACATTTTTTAAATAATCATAACTTCATAAAATACACAATACAAGAAGTTTATGAATTTCAATTTCAACAAAACTCCTAAACATCATGTACATGCAACATGCTTCTATACAATTCTATCTCATTTACTAACCATACTATCCTACTTAAAAGGAACTCATATTACAAAAAAGAAGAAAAGAGAACTTACCAACATGATTATCACTCTCATTCTCATCCTTTTTTGATTCTCTTGCCCGTAGTGCATAGAAATGCCTATTTATTGGAGCATCTTCCTTTGGGGCACTAGGAGCAACTTGCTTACTCTCTCTTCCTGTAGCCGCAATGGTAGGAAAATATCTCACCTTATAATCATCCTTACCACAACCATAGCAACAACTAGTACCGGCCAGACACTTCCCATCGTTTCTCTTCCTACAAGTGACACATGTAGGCTTTTCATTTGGAGAAGCACCTCCTTTCTCAAATTTCATCTTAGAACTCCTAGGCTATTCTAGAGTTTGAGCCCTTTTCTTAATCATTGTTTTCTCATGATGACTAGAACCACCCCTTTTTAAGTTTCTAGAAATCATCCTATGTTTAGACTCTTCAATTGCTCTTGCATACACCATGAGTCTAGATATGTAATCGTGCGACATTCTTCCCTTACTAAGTCGGCTACACCCGTCACGAAATGACTCATTTCATCCCTTGGATTTTCCACAAGTGAGGGAGAATCTTTGGACAACTTAGATAACTTCAAAGAGTATTCCTCAACATTCATATTACCTTGCTTGAGATTGATAAACTCCTCTACCTTAACTTCCTGTATCTCACAGGGAAAGAATTTACCAAGAAAAACTTCCTTAAATTCTTCCCACTCAATAGGACCCAACTCATTTTGCCAATGGCATTTCCATTGTGTGTACCACACTTGAGCAACATCTTTCAATTGATACGAAGCCGACTCCGTTTTCTCCCTAGATGTTACTCCCATAGCATGCACTATCTTGTACACCACATCTATAAACTTTTGGTGATCCTCTCCCACCTTAGTGACAAAAAAGATAGGAGGATTCATCCTCACAAAATTTCTTAACCTAGAGGTCATAGTGCTCCCCACCACATTCACCCTATGCACCATACTCAGATTAACTTGCATAATCACGGCTCGGGCTATAGCAATCAAAGCTTCTATAATCTCCCTATTAAACATCTCCGGAACCTCAATAACTCCTTCCACATTAGGAATAGGATCACCTTGAGGAGTCACTTTGGCACCTTGGACTCCTTGCCCACCTTTAGGAACTTGCTCAACTTGAGGAGGAATCTGTTCATTCATCCCTTCCTCTTCCAACCTTATAGCGGCCATCCTTATAGTATTCATCTCCTAGAAACACAAGGAAACATATTAACAAGGGTAATCATAACATTTCCTCTACCGCACGACATAGGAGTAGAAAAAAGGGAAACTCTATCGTCCTATAGCCTCTCGCCCATAGATGTGTTGTGACTCACACTGATGGTCTAGACTCTACTAGACGTGACTGGATGAGACTTCTTGATTCCTATACTAATTTCACAAACCTACACTCTGATACCAAGATTGTCACATTCCAAGACCACACCCTAGAAGTTAGGGTACAATCTCGGATTGTAACCGGCGTACTCGACCTCTCAGAGGTCTTATACAAGCCCTTTTATATCATGCATTGCATAAACATAGTGAAAAGTAGTGCAAAATTAAAACTTTTCACAAAACATATCATAGTCTTTAAAATCTCTTTCATATATATCAATAGGAAATATCAAGTCTAAATGTCATTATCTTAACACACAAGAATACTTGGGACAAGGCCCATACTTCAAAATACGAATATAGAAATACTTAGTCTATTACAATACTTCAAATGGAAAATATAAAAGACATATATGCTCTCGAGTCAAATGAGGACTTACATATATTTCTCTTGAACGATGCTACGGTCCAAGTCTTCACTTCTCAAAGCTCCCCACCTACCAAGAACTATATAGATAGATAAAAGCATGGAGTTAGTACAACCACATGTACTAACTATGGCATTATGGATAAAAATCATGAAAATGGACATCCATTGGAAATATGCATCTATTCATTTAAAAATCATAGTATAATCATAACAACAACATTTAAAAACTTGGAAACACATAGGATAACATTGAAAATAAAAATCATATTTTAGAGATCACTTTATAGTGAACTTATTCACTGTTACAGTGAATTATTTCACTGTACAGTGAAGATGCTTATTCTTCACTTAAGACCACCTTTAGCATGTAATTTTCCCAATCAAAGCTATCCTAAGATTCACTTTAGTCACACAAAGAGATACTGCCCATACACCCTCCCTAGATGTGCCTAAACGACCCTTAAGATTACTTATAATGAGTCACATATACATTTCAAGACATCAAACATATCAACATATAGACAATATGACATTTCCTCATCAAACTCTATCAAAAGATAATGTCCATGATTGACCTCTTCAAGACTACCTAAATAATTCTTAAGACTTTCTAAGTTCAGATCATGTCCACATAATCAACATCTTCCCTAATTCGAGTCATTCTTAAGACACATCTAGGTAAGATACGAAGTGACCATTCCTATGCCCCCTTCACACCTTAACTAGACAACCCTTAAATACTCTAGATAGGTACTTATTCCTTTTACATACTTCATAACATAAGTCATTAGTTCATTAGTTCATAAAGACTCATACATCACATAAAGGACATTCAAGTAATGCTCTTGGACAAGACCTAGGGACTCTGACTAATATCTTCAAATCCTATTGTGCAATGTCTAGATAGTGTCCCATACAACCACCTAAACTTCATAGAACTTCTCTAGTACTCGTAAGTATCCCATATGATGAGAATAGGCAATAACCGACATAGACCATGATATTTAGACATGGAAACCGGAGTTCTAACATACTCCGATGAGGGAGTTCTACTTGCCAAGGGTAGAACTAGGAGACATATGTAGGAACATGGTTAAGGAGTACAATGGCTTTTATGCACTCTAGTCGATGTCCTTCTTAATTCTAAAAAGATCAAGAATTGCGGTCCTTTAGATTCAGTCTTTCTTGATTCATAATCAAGATGAAGGGCCTCACTATCAAGTAGAGCTATATTGTATTCTAGTCACATTCTCAAGTAGAGATACTTCACATTATATAATCACTCGGTGCTAGCCTTGGTTCTCATAGAGTAATTAACATTAAAGGGTCACGTGAAGAGGTTTCTTATCTAGTTCGTAACCTAATCACATTCATCCTACCAAAGAGGTCCACTAGGGTTACCTTTCAATGGCGACTAAGATAGCTCATTATAACTTTCCTAAGGATTAATATGATGTTCTAGCCAATTAACCTTAAGTCCACCATTCCGTTACATGAAGGATAATATTACGGCTCTCGACTTCAACATTCATAACATAACCTTTACCACATAGATGGCCTTCTTAATATCCTCTAAAGTCTCACATATCTTTCATTCGTCCATGAAAAGGGTGAACAAAAAGCTACCTAGTCAAGGCATCTCATACTCACATATCATTAATACATAAGTTAAGAAAGGGACACAAGTCTACCAAACAAGACACAACATTCTTTTCCCTTTTCACATATACCATTTCATTCTTTTAAGCACTTAGGAATGACCCTTATCCTCTTAATGCCATCCCATACATTACTATATAATTAGTAATCTAACAATCATAACTCATATAGTCAAGTAGGAACAATCATGTATCAACATCTAAGACTACACATATAAGCACATAGTCATAGTCTAACATGATCACCTACATAACATCAATAGATTACCTATGCTTTCACATTCCTTAACAAGTAATAAATATCAACATACTTTACAAAATAAAAAAACACAAATAGCCACATTACTTCATGTAGTGTGGACAAGGCCATGATCATCATATTGCTTAAATTAACTCCGACAAAGCCACGTCAATTCACATAACACCGCCACCATAAGTGGACCATACTAATCAAAACATAATTGTAGTAAAAAAAAAAAATAAGAGAAATAGGGCAGCATACCCTCTCAACATCCTCAATACCACAACTTGATGCTAATTCATCCAATTCAATAATATAAGGCCCTTACAATGGCCATGAACAGTAATTCAATGTAGAAACAATGATAATCAATGAAAATAGGTAAATTCAATAGAGATTAAACAATCTAATATAACCTAGATATCAATTAAACACAATTCTTACATCATCAGAAAGCCCATAGAAATCTACACTAGAATTCAACAACATTAGATTAATATCAAGTAACGCATAACTTAGAAAAAATCTAGGGTTCATCTTATTCATGGGTTCATAGGAAATTTAGGTTAATACGATATCAATTAAATCATTATTAAATTTTTAGAAATCATTAATGCAAGAACACATAGTAGAATCATGAAATTGGACAATTAAACTTGAAAACTTTAGAAAATATCTTTAGAATTGGGGCTCCTTGATGCAAAGAGTTTCGAGGATCAATATCCATACCTTGATGAATCTAATTCTTCACTTTGATGAAGAATTTTCACTCAAAACGTTACCGCCAAGCTGTTCCTTGATTTTGGACTTCAATGGAGACTTTGGGATTTCTTAAGGGATTTTGGGGGTTTTGATTTGGAAGAATGAAATATTCTAAGTGTTTAACACTTATATACACATTTAAAATGCCCAATATACCCCTTAGAAACCTCCAAAGTATATTTTTTGAAGTGGGATCAGTTTATAAATTTACCCCTAGCTTGGCAGCGAAACTGCACGCAGGAACAACCACAGACGACTTCCCAATCGACAGGGCATAAGCCCACTTACGGGACGTGCTGGCAACCATCGATGGTTTCAAAGGCTTGTAAAAAGTAGATTATCCACCCAGTATATGTTTATACCCACACCCATCACCCACGGACCGTCGACCAGGCCACTAGCCGTTGATTGGCTTCCGTAGGTTAATTGCCTTTTGGCAATTTCGGCCACTAACTTAGGTCCTTCCTCAAGGACCCTCGGATGGTCCTTGGGAATAGTTTCCCAGACATTTCCAACCCAAATAAGATTTTCTATGATTTTAACACCTCACAAATAAGTTTCATCTAAAACTAACACGTAAATCTCGATGAAACATGCCTATACACAAAAGGTCATTTCAAGGCACATCTTTCAAACGTCATGGACGTTCTTGGACGTTTGATCTCAAAGCTCCAAGAAACTTGACACACTGACTAATCATGATATAATAACAGATTTATAGACCTTAAAACCTCATAAATTACAGAATATCACATAAAACCACATATGAGTCACATAGGTGACTTAGTCGTCGAACGTCTTAGTCGTCCCTTGACGTTTGACTTCCAATGCACCTAATAATTTTAGCTACTGCCTCTTTACCATATAATAAACCAATTTATGACCTTATAAAATCAATACAAACCTGTTAGTATCTAATTCACCTAAGTCATTTTTGGGGTCTTACAAATCCTCTCCCACCTTAGGGCCAAGAAAGATAGGAAGATTCATCCTCACAAAATTTCTCAACCTAGAGGTCATAGTTCTCTCCACCGCATTAACCCTAGGCACCATTCTCAAATTAACTTGAATACTTACAGCTCGGGCTAGAGAAAACAAATCCTCCCTAATATCCCTATTACTTAATTCATGGGGATCCTCATTACCCTGACCCACAATAGGGACTTGAGCACCTTGAGGAACTTGATCAACTTCCTCAACTTGAGGAGGGATCTTCTATTGAACCTCATTCTCTTTAACTCTCCTAGCCGGTGTCCTTATCGTATTCATCTTCCTGGAAACACAAAGAAAACCATAAGAAAAAAGTACTCATAATTTTTTCCCTACGACAAGACATAGGAGTAGAAAAGAAGGGAAACTCTATCGTCGTATAGCCTCTCGCCCATAGATGTGTGGCGACTCACAACGAAAGTCAAGACTCTACTAGACGTGACATGATTAGACTTTTCAGTTCCTAAAACTACTTTCACAAACCTATGCTCAGATTCCAAGCTTGTCACATCCCAAAACCACACCCTAAAAGATAGGGGCAATCTTGGATTGCAACCAGCGTAATTGACATCTCGGAGGTCTTGTACAAGCCCTTACATATCATTCATCGCATAAACATATTTAAAAGTAGTGCGGAATTAAAACTTTTCACTAAACATATCACAGTCTTCTAAAACTCTTTCATATAAAGCAATAGGAAATACTAAGTCTCAATCAGACACTAGAATACTTAGAACACGGCCCATACTTCAAAATACGAATATAGAAATACTTAGTCTATTACAATACTTTGAATGGAAAATATAAAAGACATAAACGCCCTCGAGTCAAATGAGGACATACTTCTACATCTCTTGAATGATGCTATGGTCGAAGTCTTCCTTCCCAAAAGCACCTCACCTACAAAGAACTATATAGCATGGAGATAGTACAACCACATGTACTAATGACATTATGCATAAAAATCATAAAAATAGACTTTTATTGGAAATATGCATCTTTTCTTTTAGATATTATATTATAATCAAAAGAAAAGCATTTTACAACTTGGAAACACATAAGATTATATTTAAACAAATTAATATATTTTTAGGATCACTTAACAATGAGTCGATTCACTATTACACTGAAGTCTCATCACTGTACAGTGAAGTGCTTAACCTTTAATTTAGACACCCTTTGGCATCCCACTCAAAGCTATACTAAGATTCACTTAATTCACAAAAGAGAGATCGTCCATACACCCTCTCTAGACGTGCCTAAACGACCCTTAAGATTACTTATAATGAGTCACATACACAATTCAAGACATCAATCATATCAACATATAGACACTATGACATTTCCTCGTCAAAGGATAGCAAAAGACTTACTTAAGTAGATCAAGAAGATAACGTCCATGATTGACCTCTTCAAGACTACCTAAATAATCTTTAAGACTTACTAAGTTCTAATCATGTCCACATAATCAACATCTTCCCTAACTAGAGTAATTCTTAAGACTCATCTAGGTAAGATATGAAGTGACCATTGCAATGCCCCCTTCACACCTTATCTAGACAACCCTTAACCACTCTAGATAGGTACTTATTCCATTTACATTCTTCATAACATAAATCATTAGTTTTTTAATTCATTTAAGACTCATACATCACATAAAGGACATTCAAGTAATGGTCTTAGACAAGAACTAGGGACTCTAACTAACACCTTCAAAGCCTATTGTGCAATGTCTAGATAGCGTCCCATACCACTACTTAAACTTCATAAAACTTCACAAATGATAGTAAGTATCCCACATGATGAGAATAGGAAATAACCGACATAGACCATGATATGTAGAGATGGAATCCGGAGTGCTAACCTACTCCGATAAGGGTGTTCTACTTTCAAGGGTATAACTAGGACACATCCCATGTAGGCACATGGCTAAGGAATATGAAGGTCTTTTATGCACTCTAGTCTCATTGTCAAGTAGAGGTACATTGTACTCTAGTATCATTCTCAAGTAGAGCTACTTCCCGTTACATAATCACTCGGTGCTAGCCTTGGTTCTTATAGAGTAATTGACATTAAAGGATCACATAAAGAGGGTTCCTTATCTAGTTAATAACCCAATCACATTCACCCTACAAAAGAGGTCCCCTTAGGGCTACCTTTCAATGGAGACTAAGATATCTCATTATGACTTTCCTAAGGATTAATATGATGTCGTTTTAGACAATTAACCTTAAGTCCACCATTTTTTTACATGAAGGATACCATTACGACTCTAAACTTTATCATTTATAACATAACCTTTACCACGTACATGACATTCTTAACATCCTCTAAGGTCTCACATATCTTTCATTCATACATTACAAGGGTGCACTAAGCCTACCTAGTCAAAAAATCTCATAATCTCATAACATTCATTCATATATCAAGTAAGGGACACAAGTCTGCGAAACAAGACACTACAATCTTTCACTTTATCACATATAGCATATCATTCTTTAAAGCACTTAGGATTACACTTATCTTCTTAATGTCATCCTAAACATTATTATATCATTATCAATATAACGATCATAACTCATATAGTCAAGTAGGAACAATCATGTATCAACATCTAAGAATACACATATAAGAATATAGTCATAGTCTAACATCATCACCTACATAACATCAATAGATCACATATACTTTCACATTTATTAAAAATTATATAGATATTATCATATTTCACATAATCAACTACACAAATAGCAACATTACTTCAAGTAATGCCGACAAGGCCATGATCATCATATTGCATAAAGTAACACCGACAAGGCCATGTCAATTGCAAGTAAAGCACATAATACCACCACCATAAGTGGACCATACCAATCACAACATAATTGAAGTATAAATAACATCAAAATAATCAAAATAGGGAAACTTACCACCACCACATCCTCATTACCTCAATTCAATGCTAAATCATCCAATTCAACCCCATAAGGCCTTTACGAACCATGAACAATAATTAAATGAAGAAAGTATGATAATCAATGAAACTAGGTCAATTCAATAGAGATTCATCAGTGTAAGATAACCTAGATATCAATTGAATACAATTCTTTCATATGATTGTTGACTCAACATTGATTTCATGCTTGAGTTGGAGGGCTCTCCCTCCATCCGTCGAGTCAAGTAATTCGCTATCGGAAATTTCTCCGCCGCCTATCTCATGCCATGCTTATTGTTTCTCCGGATCGGTTCCTAGTGTCAGTCAATCAAGATTCGCCATCAAGAGAGGGAAGATCCTTGACTTTAGGTTAGGCTGGTGATGCGTTCACCCACTTGCACGCTTCCACGAAATCCTTAGTTCGCCCGCTACCACACGGGCCGGTAAACTCTTATTGCTAACCCCGAGAGAGGCTATACTCTAAGAGCCAACCGACTCATTATCCCTGGACGCAAGGATTAAGAAATAGCGATGTATCAGGGGCTGAGCGTACCTTCTGTAGCCTTCGGGTCCTCCTTGAGGGCTTTATGCGGGGTCCTTGGAGTGTCGTACCAGGATGTTTCCAAGATAAATATAAACCTTAACATGTGAAGGACCTTCCACATCGATTTCACCCAAAACAAACACTCTCAACACGTCCAAACATGCTAGGCCCACTCAAGACACATACGCACGTCTAAAGGCCTAACTTTCGAGCGTCTTGGACGTTCCTGGACATTTAACTTCTAAACTTCATGAAACTCAAAATACTACCTAGAAACATCATTATTACTCATATAAGGATTTCATAAGCCAATGACACCCACATAAGCACATAAAAACATCTAAGGCCTCTTGGTGACAAGTCATCGAATGTTTTGGTCGTCCCTTGATATTTGACTTCCAAATGACTTCAAATCACTCATTTAAACTTTAAAACAATTAATTAGCATTTCAAAAATCTTAGAGGCACATGTGAGGCTCTTGACACCCTAACTCATTTTGGGGGTCTTACAATATCCCCCACTTGGGAACATTCATCCTTGAATGACACTTAGAACACTTTAATCACAACAAGGACATCAATGAATCATAGAGCAGCTCACAGCATTCATAATATAACACCCTAAAATGAACTAAGGTTAACTAGAGATTTGAGATTGTTTTTAGAGTTAATTACAAAAAATGAGTTCTATTTATGTTCTTAGGCAGTGTGTGAAGTTCGAAAGTGAAACATCCATGACATTCACAAAGTGTGCCTTAGAGAGTGCTTGTGTGTCTTTGTGTGTTTGAGTGAGTTTTACGTGTTTGTTTTAATTGAAATTGATGTGGGATGTTACTAAGACTTAGATGAGTTAGTTTATGGGTTTAACATTTGGATACGGCCCCACCTAGGACCCACAAGGAGCCCTAGAGAAGGGCACAAGAGAAGAACCCAAACTGCTTTGGCAGTGTCCATCAACGAGGGCAAACGACAGCCAGTGGTCCAACCAACGGTCAATCGACTTGCCCCGTTGATTGGACCTTCAAGGTAGGTTGTCCAGGCTCCAACTGGAGCTAAGTATCAAACCACAAGACCCCACCAATGGACCGCTGATGAACAGATGGTCAGTTGGTACTAACCATCGATGGAGGCTGTCCAAAAGCTGCATTTTCTGACAAGGCTTGGGGTGTTTGGTAAATTCACCCCAAGTCTTTTATGAACCATAGATAATTATTTTAGGGTTTATTAGGTATATTAAAGTGTTTTAAACCCTAATAACCAATTTTAGACCTCATTTCCTAAAACCCAAAACCCATTTCTCTTAGAAGACTCTCTCAAGTCACCATGGAAGCTAGAACTCAACAAGGAACTAGGAGGGCTGTTGGTAGTCGTTTATTCATAAAAAATCATTGGGGTTTCTTCAATTTTAGGTATGGTATCCATCCTTTAACTCTATTCCATTCAAGGATCCCCTTTCTAAAAGATTTCAAAAGGAGTTTTCCAACCCTAACTTTTTCTATCTTCAACCCTAAATATGGGTCTTGCATGAAAATGTTTCTAATGATACAAATATGATGTTTCTAATGTCATTTGGTGATTTTAATGCTAAAACTTCAATGAAAACATGTTAAAGATTTAGATGAAATTTTGGCTTAAGGAATGGGTTAAATGAGCATGAATTGGTAGTCTTTGAGCTTTGGTTTATTATGGTTGGTATTGTTGTTTTGATACTGCCCTAAGGGCTATATTATGATGAAATATTGAGAAAAATATTATAGGTGATGGGATCTTGGATTAAAGGGTAAGTAGGATATACTGTTTAGCTTTAATTATGAAATGCTCTTGAGTGGTATGGTCCACCTTCTTGGTGGCGGTGTTTACTTGAATTGTATGAATGTGAAGTTACTTGTTTATTTTGAATGAGGCCATGAAGACTTATTATGTGAAGTAAGATGATAATAATATTATTCTTTTTAAACATGCCTTATGAAGCTATTATGTGAAGTATGTTAGAGAGTATGCTTAAATGAAGTATATGATTATGTGAAGCATGTAAAGTGTGTGATGTGATGAATGAAGGGCTAAGCATGTTTAGAAGTTAAATGTAAATTAAATGATGATTATGTGCAAGGTGTGTTCATATATACACACTCACTCACACTTAAATGAATAAATTAAGATAAGATAAGTCATAAAGGGGAGTTTTGGGGTGAACACCCCCACTACATCATAAGATCTCTCTAAGATAGGTTGGAGGATGAATTCCCATAATGAGTTGAGATGTGGTGTTCACTAGTTATCCTTAACATATAGTTTATAATGTTTAGAATCCGTGGGGGTTATGCCTAGTACCGAGAGGATATGAAGAAGAGATGGTTACACTTCGTGAGTCTAGATGTTTTTTTCCAATGTACCTCTTGAACTGTGTACTCCTCGTTAGTATAGAATGAGTTAGTTAGTAACAATCTCCTTATCCCTTAACTATGCGCCTGCATAGGTGTATCTATTGTGAAAGCCATGTAAAGCTGAGAGAATCACCTTACTCTAGGCAAGTGAGGATCCCTCAACCGATAGGAATTAATGTCGAGATTCCATGTCTAGCTCTTACGGTCTATATAGGTTAAGCTAACTCCCACAACGGTACTGAAAATGCTAAGTCTACAGTTTACTACTTAGGGTAGGTAGTGGAATGGGACGCTATCTATCCATTGTACTAGGTAGGCATTCCGAAAGGGAGTCTTGGTGAGGCTTATGTCAATTGAATAAATTGAGTCTCCTAAAAGAACTTACTACTTATGTTAGGTATTGGAATGGAACGCTATCTATCCATTGCACTAAGTAGACCTTCAGAAAGGGTAGTCTTAGTGCCAAGACTTCTAAAAGAGTGTACTACTTAGGGTAGGTGGTGGTATGGGATGCGATCTACTCATTGAACTAAGTAGGAATTGTGATAGGGAAGTCTTGGTGGGTTGTTTGGGTGTTCTTCTAATGTCTTGTCATGGTGTGGGGGGCTTGTTCTCCCGAGGTGAGTAAGCCAAAAAGGAGTAGTTTTGAGGATCAGTTTGGTGTATATTGAAGGAGGCATATGCGTACTTCCTTCATGTATTACCTTGGTGAGTCTTAGGATAATCCTTAGTTAGGTAAACTCCTACGTAAATGAGTTCACTTCCTCTTTGTTTGGCCTTGGAAGTTCACTCCTTTAGTATAGGATTAGTTCACTGTAATGTCCAAAGTGAGTTCGCTGTAACATTTGAAGTCTTACTGTAAAATGGTCTTTATTGGTTAAATTATGGAAATGCTTCTCTAAGTGTTAAATGATGTTTCTTATAAAAAAAATTTCTAAATTTATGAATTCTTTAATTATTCGTCATGAAAGCTTATTTTACAAAACTGTCCCTTTTTACATGTTTTGGCATATATCATACTTATTACATTGTTTTGTCTAGCCCCATACTTTTCTATACTCTATAAGTATAAGTTTGAGGCTTTTTGGAAGATTTGAAGGCGAAGCTAGGGAAATCTACTATCTCAAGATTTGGTATGTCCTCATATATTTGAGGACATAGTCTATGTTTTTCTTAGTTTTAATATTAAGACTTATTATGTATTTTTCTTTAAATGTAAAAGGTTGTGTCCCTAAGATATTATATCCTGTCTTTAAGTTGGCTTGTGAAGATGAGATTCTCTAAATATTTATGAAAGACTAGCTTTTTATTAAATGTGTTGAAAAGTTTTAATTCTGCACTACTTTTCATGTCTTATGTAATGAATGATAGTTAAGGGCTTGTACAAGACCCCAAAGGGTCAAGTACGCCGAGTCATGAACCAAGGGTTCTCCCTAACTTCTAGGGGGTACTTTCGGGTCGTGACACATAACATCATCACAGAGAAGTCAATGTACGAAACTTACAAGTAACACAAACTTCAAACCATTTAACACTCAATGCATAACAAGCAAGCAAAATCTTTATTCACTCACTCTGTAAGGCATCAAACACATAGGCTCTTGTCATGTTCATATGAAGAACATCCTTCTCCTAATCATAACTTGGTATTTTAACGTCATTTCATTAAGAGCTCATTATGCAACCACAGTTAAGTCACACTAGGCAGATTCAACTATACTCAAGAAACAATTAGGCGCTCATACTTCAATGCATACAGACTTGAGTTATGTAAATCAACAAGGGTCTTTCTTAATTAGACATTCTGCCATTAGGGATATACTCAAACATACCAGGCTTAGTTGTGTCCATGGAGGAGTGTACTTATCCTCAACACACTTACATGTCTCATGAATTCATAGGCAAGCAATGCACAAAGGTTAGTTCACTGTAAAAATGAGAATTTCTCAACTTCTAACCAAAAGCATGCTTGCAATTTTCTTCCTAATGTAGTCAAAATGTTAATTTCACATAATCTCAATCTCTAGTATTTTCATGAACATTCATATTTTAGGGAAATCATTACAATTTATAGGCACACACCAAGGACAATAGCTAAACATGCCTTGACTTTTCAAAAGGGAACCTACTACCATGCTTTCCAAACCATACAAGTCACACAATTTTCAAGAGACTCATCATTTTCATTTCAAGGAGACTCAAATTTCTCTTTATAAGGATAAACCTTACCTATAAAAAGTGAATACAACCATGTTTCTTACCTTATCTCATGAAGTTAAATGCACAACTAACATAGCAAGATGCACAATCAACATGGGAAAACCATATTTCAACAAAAAAATCCTTTTTCATGTAATTTAGAATCCTCAAAGCATGTATAACATAGTGTCAACCAAGACATACAAAACATTGGGAGAACATCCGACTCATACTTTAATGCAAGACTCCTATCATGAACAAGCTTCTAGGAACTCTTTAGTTTCAAGCTCAAGTAAGAATAGAAGGACAAGGTAGAAATATCTACAACCTTAATATTCTCATCATCATGTAACACTTAGGTAAATTCCAATTAAGATCAACTTAACCCAACCTCAAGAGGATCTTAGCTTAACAACCTTCCTTTTCATCACTTAAAAGCAATTACCAACCTAAAAGGAATACAGTAACTCAACATAGGAACACCAAAGGCATTCTAAACCTTATCATCTATGCAAATTATCCTCAGTCATCAAGTTAGGTAATACTATCTAACGACATAAGGTTTCAACTATACCATAGACACCTAGGTTAAGACAACATTAGAGGAAACTTAGCCATAAGGTTTCTTTCTTTTATATGAAAATCACACTAAAGTAACTTCTAGATCAATCAAACCCACAGCATCACCCTACCAAGACAAGCATGCTACCCTTCCTTATATGATCAAGTCTATATAAATAACACCAATCCAAACAAGGCAACACATATATTTAGGCAACATTGAAATTCTTACACCTATGTCTAGGCAATATGCACATTTAGCTATTTACCACCTACTTCAAAGCATTTGAAGTCTAAACCATATCATAAGACTATCATCATGCAAAGTCATATAGCAACATACCATTCCAAAAGGGGGCTCATTTTAACCATAACAACTTCTACATGCTTTAACTATATCATGACATACATTTCTTAACATAACATGCTACTTCATATAAATCTCATATATATAGCCACAAAGGACATCATATCAACATAACCTATTATTCTCATAATTCACATACATAGCCATAATTGGCATCACATCATCAAACCATCCTAAATTCACCTTCATACATACTCATCAAACCATAACACCAAGATAAGCATCAAAATTCGCCTTTTTTTCCTTAAGCATAGAGATACCATCTCATCCAAGCAATCACATCTAAAAGACTACCATACAAGAAAGCATAAAGGAGTGATCTTATAGAGTTAAGTTCTTTAGCATGACATGAGAATGATGAAGAAGGGAAACTCTATCATCCAATAGCCTATCGCACATAGATGTGTCGTGACTCACCACCGATGATCGAGACTCTACTAGATGTGCCAATATGAGACTTATGGAACCTAAAACCACTTTCATAAATTTCATGCTCTGATACCACTTTTGTCATGACCGAGGAGCACCCCCTAGACGTAACATGGTGTACTTGACCTCTCGGAGGTCTTATACAAGCCCATAATTATCATTCATCGCATTCTCATAGGTGAATTTAGCAGAAAATTTAAAACTTTCTTAGCACATCATATGCTAGAACAACACTTCCATTATATATAAAATATCATAATACATAGTTAAAGACTCTTAGTCTCTTTTTGCCATCCTAGATTCAACATTATTGCAATACATTAGGGACATGACCCTTAAAAAATAAATCATAAGTACAATATTCAAAGACTTTACTGTAAAGACAAAACTCAGGAAATCCTTAAACCTAAGGATTCCTTTCCTTGAGCTTGTGAATCATATATAAAGTTCCTCGCCATTAAAGACATCCCTTAAGAATTCATAACCTACACTTTATGTAAAAAGGTAGACAAGAATAGAGTTAGTACAAGAATGCACTAAGTATGGCAACCATGCAAAGACATACATTTAAATGGGACATTTAACTTGAAATCCTGCATTAAGCCTATTCTTCGAGAAATCTTCATAAAACTTTGAAACAATAATCATTATATCATTTACGTACTTAATATAGGCATATTCAATGATCATACATCATATAAAATCACATATTGTATTTAAGGCATTTTTGACCCATTTACAGTTAGTTTGTTTTTCACTTAACAAACTGAACTTCCTTTATTTTAACTCATTAACCTCCCAAGTAATCCTTTAGTGACACTTGGTGCAATGCATCACCTTAAGTCCACAAGGTATTCATACACACAATCCAAATAAGACAAAGACATACCATCATAAAAGTATAACACCTCATAGACACATTTAAGTCAAGATTCTAATGACATTACAGTAAGCTACTTCAACTTGCAAATATACTAACTTCACTTCACATAAAACATTATAAGACCTTACTCACAATCCCAATCTAATTCTACTAGTGTAATGTACATGTGAAGCCCTATAACCTTACACATACTTAGTAAACCTATCATGAGACCACAAGCCTTAACACTTTATTTCATACATCAACAAGGCAATACATACAACTTCATTTATGCCAACAAGACCTTCATCATATAGTCATTAATCCCAACATTATGCATATACAATAAGACCACTTCATATAGACTCATACTATGCCTTTCATCACAACAAATAGACTGTCACATCCGAGTTTACCCCCTAGACGAACCGGTGTCATCGTCCTTTTCAAGGACTATGACTAGCCTCTTAGTCTCATGACATTACATTCATAGGTTGAAAAATGCGGACAAATTTAAAAGTTTTCATTATAACTACTTGGAGGTTTACATAGACCTCTACATACACATAATATATATTCATATCGAGTATACATAGACCCTTCATATAGGAAGGTTACATAGCCTTCTACTTTTATTGCACATACATATATGTAAAATATTGAAATAGTCTCAATGATTGTCTCATCTCATACCATCTAAACGATTATCACAATATGGGCATAGCCCTTACATCAATCCAACAAGACCATATATATGTCATACAAAAATATAGTACTCAATTGAAAAGGAAAGAAATGAAAGAATCATTAAGCTCATATTAAGTCCGTAAGCTAGAGGATGGCATTGCCCTTAAAAGTTGAGGACCTACCCCACTTGGATGAAAGGAAGAATCCAAGCCTTCAACAATGTCGTATTCCAAACTCTTCAATGAACGGAACCTAAAATGTTTGTGAAAAGAGAAGAAAATGGGGTTAGTACTCCACATGTACTAAGTATGGTATCTTATGCACATACACGAGCAAATCATTCTAAAAAGGACTTTTTATCAAAATATGGCAAATTACCCCTTTAGGGACCTAATGAAAAGTCAATTAAGTCATATAAACCAACCAAACATGCTTACTATCTCAATAAGTAATACTTATCCCAACATACTTGAAACCATGATTTACTACAACCCTAACATCAAGGAATAATATCACAAGAATGAATAAGAGTCAAACATATCATAATAAACAAGACAACTAATCACAAGTACTTATTAAGTCAACAATTGCAATGATCAAGCAAAGAACATAACCTTACTAAATCAAGTATCCCCAACAAGAAAACATGACCACTGTCAAACTTTACATATCATGCATTTAGGCTTACATTTCATCATATATTAATATTATAATCCAAATCATATTCATAAATGAACTAATCAACATATAGTATCAACAATGTGCCATGGTCATTATATATACATCATATATAATCATAACATAAACATATTGTAACGACCTGTTTAGTCGATTCGAGCAGCAAGATTATTTTGATAGAAACTGGCTGAGTCGACGGAACAGTCGACGGACCGTCATGGTCACGATGGACCGTCGGGGGGTCATCGTTCCAAAACACTTAAACTCTGATAATCTGGGTACTGGGATCAACTCTCTGAACTTCACGACGGAACTACAGTACGGACCGTCGTAGCCACGACGGACCGTCACAGACCTTTTACTGAAATTGAGTCTCTGAACTTTGTGACGGACGTGCAGGACGGACCGTTGTAGGTACGATGGGCCGTCACGAGTGGCGTAACCTCGACTGAGTCGGATATCTGCTAAAGTTTTAAAGGGGTGTTTTGGACTATTCCTGATTATAATTATAAAATTAGTGGGTTAATGTTAATAATTTATTTAGTCGGGGGTTAAAGGAGATAACCTTGAAATAAATAGTGGGTTACTTTTATCATCTTTTATACTTAATTATTTGAAAATTAGGGTAAAAAAGAAAAGAAGAGAGAACGAGCGAGAGAGAGAAGAATGAAGAGACAGCAAGGACATTGGGGAGATAGCTTGCTTGATCACGATTCTTCGGTGGAGGTAGGTTATGGTTTATGCTAT
>NC_028640.1:33792392-33793412 GCF_001406875.1 Solanum pennellii
GCAGATGGTCAGAACTAGAGCAACGACTGTGTCAACACCAGCACCGGCAGGACAAGGTGCGTCTGAGCCAGCCACTGGAGCTGTAGCTCGAGGAGTAGCAGTGGCAAGAGGCCGTGGTAGAGGTCGCAGGAGGACGCCCTCTAGAGGTATAGGATGAACACCTGGTCCAGATAGTAATGGGGCAGTGACTCCTCCACCGACTGATGAGGTAGTGAGAAAGGGTGAGGAAGGGGAAAATGAGTAGGTTCAAGATGAGGGATTACCACCCCAGCCTACCCCAGCGATGATTAATCAAGTCCTTACCTATCTTAGCGGGTTATCTGATCAGGGCAAGACACCTCCAGTGTTTTCTGCACCAGCACCTCAGGTTCAGGGGGTACAACATGCAGCCGCTGTGGCTCCCCGCATGGATGCCTCATTGGAAATAGGCACGTTTCCTCGATTGACTATAGGGTCCATAATGACAAGTGATCAGCACGAACTTTTCACTAAGTTCTTAAAGTTAAAACCTCCAGTATTTAAGGGTGCTGAATCTGAAGATGCCTATGATTTTCTGGTTGATTGTCATGAGTTGTTGCATAAGATGGACATAGTAGAACGATTCAGGGTAGAATTTGTGACCTACCAGTTTCAGGGGGATGCCAAAAGGTGGTGGCGATCGCATGTTGAGTGTCAACCAGCACAGGCACCACCTATGAATTGGGCATCATTCTCTAGCTTATTCATGGAGAAGTATATACCCCGAACTTTGAGGGATAGGAGGAGAGATGAATTCCTGAGTCTAGAGCAAGGAAGGATGTCTGTTGCTGTGTATGAGGCTAAATTTCGTGCACTATCTAGGTATGCCACTCAGCTTTGTTTCAGTCCAAAAGAGCGGATTCGCCGTTTCGTGAAGGGATTGAGGTCAGATTTGCGGATCCCAGCCTTACAGGTAGCTGCTGCAGCCAAATCCTTTCAGGAAGTGGTTGATTTTATGATAGAAGTTGAGGGGGTGAAGCCAGACGACTTCACCATGGCGTC
>NC_028640.1:33795532-33796799 GCF_001406875.1 Solanum pennellii
GGGACTTGAATTTTATGGAGGGTGAACAAGTCTTGCTGAAGGTTTCACCCATGAAAGCGGTGATGCAGTTTGGTAAGCGAGGTAGACTTAGTCCAAGGTATATTGGGCCATTTGAAGTCTTGAAGCGTGTGGGGGAGGTGGCTTATGAATTGGCGTTGCCTCCAGGACTCTCAGGAGTGCACCCGGTATTTCATGTGTCTATGCTGAAAAGGTACCATGGAGATGGAAACTACATTATTCGTTGGGATTCAGTTCTTCTCGACGAGAATTTGTCTTATGAGGAGGAGCCGGTTGCTATTCTAGCTAGAGAAGTCCGCAAGTTGAGATCAAAGGAGATTGCATCCATCAAGGTTCAGTGGAAGAATCGGCCAGTTGAAGAGTCCACTTGGGAGAATGAGGCTGATATGCAAGAAAGATATCCACATCTTTTTACAGACTCAGGTACTCTTTTTCTCCCTTGTTTTTTTTTCTATCCGTGATCGTTCGGGGACGAACGATGGGTAAATTGGTATCTATTGTAACGACCTGTTTAGTCGATTCGAGCAGCAAGATTATTTTGATAGAAACCGGCTGAGTCGACAGAACAGTCGACGGACCGTCATGGTCACGACGGACCGTCGGGGGGTCATCATTCCAAAACACTTAAACTCTGATAATCTGGGTACTGGGATCAACTCTCTGAACTTCACGACGGAACTGCAGTACGGACCGTCGTAGCCACGACGGGCCGTCACAGACCTTTTACTGAAATTGAGTCTCTGAACTTTGTGACGGACGTGCAGGACGGACCGTTGCAGGTACGATGGGCCGTCACGAGTGGCGTAACCTCGACTGAGTCGGATTTCTGCTAAAGTTTTAAAGGGGTGTTTTGGACTATTCCTGATTATAATTATAAAATTAGTGGGTTAATGTTAATAATTTATTTATTTGGGGGTTAAAGGAGATAACCTTGAAATAAATAGTGGGTTACTTTTATCATCTTTTATACTTAATTATTTGATAATTAGGGTAAAAAAGAAAAGAAGAGAGAACGAGCGAGAGAGAGAAGAACGAAGAGACAGCAAGGACATTGGGGAGATAGCTTGCTTGATCACGATTCTTCGGTGGAGGTAGGTTATGGTTTATGCTATTTCATAGTAAACTCTAAATAGCGAATGATATTTATAGGGTGATATTGTAAAGTCTTCTATATGCTTAATTGTGTGGTTGCATGATGCGATTTTGTAATTGTAATGGATTGGAAAGATGAGGCTGTGAATCTTAAACC